>NC_139347.1:76558272-76560772 GCF_055883805.1 Amblyomma maculatum
GCTGCAAAAGCATAGTGGCAGGCAGAGCCATTCTTCATATTACAGGAAGAGATAGAGGACCTGAGTGCCCTGGAGCGAAAAAGTCTCTTCCCACAAAAGTGTGGGGAAAACCAAGGATCGCCCCACACCGAAGCACGTGAATCATGAATGTCACAAAGGCAGAAGGCAGGCGAGAGTTGAACGTCTGAGACATTAATTTCGAATTCATTCGTATAATGTATATATAAGATGCGTGGATGTGGCGATGTAGCTTGAAAGGAGCGTGTTCTTAATAGCTGCGCTGGACGATATTTATTATTATTTTTTTAATTTTGGTTTGAAGGCACTACGCGCGGTCTAGCTCAATCACGACCGAAACGACCACGCTGTATACGGTTTGTTCGCGTGAGACCTGGGTCATTAAACGACGTCCAGCGAACTCGGGAATTGCACACCATATCTCCATTCAGAGGCTTACGAAGATTAGGAGGGGAGGGGGCTCGTGAAGGGTTCAGGGTTATTCGCCAACAACCGGTGAATTCGGGAGTGAGTCTGAGTTGCCGCCAGAGTAGTAGTATATATCTTACGCTCTGTAAAAGAAACGCGCCCAACGATGAAGGGTTGGGGGAGGCGGCGCTGTCCAGCCCCTACCCTGACTTGAAGCTGTTGCTGTTGTGCAGCTGCGACCAAATGATTTCTGGACTAAATGACCGAGCAGTCACTCTAGTTAAATTGCTGGAAAACGTTGTCAACCTAATTAACACATCTTGTGCATTTCCATGAAAAAATGAAGCACAAAAATAATTCATTTAGAATCAGTGCATGGCTCTCAGCACTCCTCTCCTTTCTTTATTACTTTGTTTCTTTCTCTTTCTTTCTTTCTGTCCTTCTTACTTTTGATTTTTTAATTCCTCTATTTCTTGGATTGATGAACGCCTACTTACGGCAGTCCAAGAAGAAGTATACACCATTTCTCGATAAGGACTCGTCGGTAATGTGCTCGCGCACAATTCGACTTTCAAGACAAAACCAAAGGGCTGACGGATTTCGCAATAGACACCACATGATGCGAGGCAGCAGGCGCTCCCTTCATGAAAGCGAGGCTTTAACCAGGCATGCAGCTCGAAGGAGAAAGTCAGAAAAAGACGGAGTGAGAGGAAAAGCGTGCGTTTCTGCGCCGTCTCTCCTCGGCGGACAGCCAACCGTGAGAGGCCTGATGAACAATGCAGGAGGCATCGCCGCCTGGCACGCCATCACCGCTGGTGACGCGCTCTGGCAACTCGGCGCTGCAGGAATCACGTGAGAATGTTAATGAGTCGCGCATGCGTTCATGGGCGCTGGGCTTGGTCCCAAGTAAGCGATTTGATCATTAGTGCTAATGACTTTTGCTCGGGCTCTGTAAATGTTTCGTTCACCGACGCAAACCTCGCGTTGGTGTCAGCTACGGTGGGTTGACGCCCTCCGCAAGAGCTCCACCCTGTAGACGCTATACCCTGCCTGTGCGTGCGTGTGTGTGTGCGTGCACCGGTATGGGAGGATTAAAGATAAATTAAAAACCGTCATCGGTATTGAGAATCATAATCAGTGTGATGTCCGCAGAGTCACGGAAAAATGGGTTCTCATTCCAGAGGATTCGCCTTTTGGTTCTTAAGCTGCAGTTCGTGATCAGTTCTTAGAAGTGCGCATAATGAGTTCACCTTTAGAATAACTGGGTGCAATGTCTTATATTTGACAACGTTTTGTTATTTAAGATGTCATTGCTTGCCTTCATTCAAACAATTGTTTAATTATAAAAGTATGCGTTCTACCTTTTGGTAGTTTGTCCTGCGAATCGGCAGTACTGCAATCACAGTATTGTAGTATCTATACAGATTAAACGCTTCTTTCATAACAAATAACTAATCAGGTCGCCGATCGGTATAAGAACACGTTACAATAATTAATCAATAATAATAGAGCAGCTTCCATCTGATAGACATGAAATGTGCGCGCTGTAGCATCTGCTCCGGTACGTCTAGGTGTCAAAGTGGGGAGTGGAGGAGTTCGCATGAAGGAAGAGAGGAAAAAGGCACTGCAGCTATAACTATTTTTTCTCAGCCCGCGAGTAGAAAAACCACCAAGTATACTTGCTGATTTTTTCGTGTTCGAAGTTTCTTGTTTCCGCACTGATTTCCATTGGCGGGCTTATCGCATCCACAATCTTCGCTATTGCATCCCGAGCCTGTCACGCATAAATAAACGTCTATGTTGGTCCATTCCATGGGTCAGTTTCTTCTAGTGAGGTATACGTGGCGATATCGTTTTAATTTTAATTATTTTTTTGATGACCGCTTCCATCCATATCTTGCGAGCAGTGTCTGATGTAAATGGAAGTACCACCTGAAATCGAGAAGAAGAAATTATGAGGCTGAAAATAAACAGACAGAATGGTTATTACTGTGTAAAACGAGACACAGCAACAGCTGTTAAGGTATTTCCGTTTTGCGATATCGTGATCAGCTTTCTGGGACACCTTTTAATT
>NC_139347.1:76563272-76784965 GCF_055883805.1 Amblyomma maculatum
TGTGTGAGAGAGAGAGAGAGAGAGATAGAGATTGGACCCCGCAGTTGATGGCGCAGACTGGACGGTGCAAAGAGAAGAGAAGTTATTAATTTCTTGGTTATTTTCATATACACTCTGTTCTGCCATTTAATTTCATACTCCGATGACCGCTCCAGGAAAGGAGTCTGAATTAATGTTTGGGCTAACTGATTCCAGTGGTCGACTACTTCACTAATGAGCACACAGTGACCAGCAAACACCCTTATTTGAACAGGTTCATGCATATTTTAAGGTAGTTGCGTTCTATATTTTCTTTTACGGAGTGCGTCCCCACCCAGCTACATTGTTTTAGAGAATTAAAATAAGTGCCACAGAAACAAATAGCTAAAACTTGTCGTGACGATCATATATTCCGCATCAAATTTATTTCTGAATCACTCAACTGACCGAAACGATTAGTGTTTTGAATCTATATACTCAGTTAAGGCAAATAAATATTGGGATAAAAAAATTTCATTCTTCCGTTTTTTTTTTTCTACATGACCTGTATGCAAGTAGTTCTCATGGTATACAGTCTTTCTGTGCATGGGGCCAAATAAATGTATGTGTACAATTGTAGCTGCTCTGATCAATTCTATTTAATTTTTCTTGTCACTGATAAACAGCTCCATTTATAAGAGGAGGGCAACTCTTCATCCTAAAGCAATTGCTTTGGGGAAGAAACCATGCCCTTGCCGGTATCTTACTAAAGATTAAAATAACGTCTCGCTACGGGTAAAACTATACGGGTAAATTAGTCGAGTCAGGAGAGGAAAACCCTTTGCGACTATGAGACCCCAAGCTCTCGGGAATATCAACCTAGGGCTCGCAACTGCGTCGATGATGCTGTCCCACTATTGTCACGAGGCACAATCGATCGGGACTAATTAGTCTCATTTCCTGCTGGGATGGTTTGTCCTTACTGGGAGCAAGCAGAGATTGCATAGTACTTGGTTAATTCTATTACGGTGTTAAGGGTTTCCAATTTCTGATATTTTTTTTTGTGCCGTTATAAAAAAAAAACATACAAAAAGTATTATTTCTAGGCACTGGTACTGTGATGCATATATAAGGGGATAGCATATCGTGCCTTGAAATTTGTTCGAAACTAGTTGGCTCGAGGTGAGGAATTTCATCCCTGATTTCCCTTTGAATTGTGCTATCACGTACTCCCCCCCCCCCCCCCCCTTTTTCCCCTTTTTAAATTGGACCAAGAAGCAGAGCAACAACAATTCTTTATGGAGGGAAATTATTGCTTTTTTTCTTCTCGAATATGCGTCCTTATAAGTCATTCCGCCAGCCTTTCATAGTGAGATGGCCGGTCTAAAAAACGAAAAGAGAATAAAGAAAAAAAAATGTTTGGCAAAGATATAATTACTATCAGCAAGAGAGAGAGAGAGAAAGAGAGAAGAAAGTTGTTCACTATACAGGCAAATAAGATAAGCATTGTTCTTTGCCCAACTTTTCTCAGCCGGGGTGTTCTTTTGGGCGAGGCCGACCAGCCAGTTTTCGTTGCCCTCGGCAACAAACTTCGCTAGCACACGAACTCTGCAGCACAATGCGAAAGAGTAAAATTTGGATCGCTGGCCACGCACACACTTACTGTCCATTTTGTGTGGGTTGAAGGGGAGTGCATGGGGGCAGCTTTCAAAGCTTATGAAAGATTATGGCCGCACACGAAGAGTGGGTGGGCCTTGTCGGTGCCGTCAGACGCGCGTACGCGTGGCGGCACGACGTCGGGGCATTCAAACTCTGCCAACTTTTTGTCGCGCCCGTACTGCTGGACTGCGGAGGCAAGTAATCACAGGTGAGCCAAGGCGTGCTCGCGCAGTCCGCGTATAGTCTGAACGCGTCCCACTGCTGCGCCACTCAGAGAGATGAGGTTGTCCGTGTCCACGAGTGCCTGGATATGACGGGCCAATCTGGCGGAGTGTGCCTTATATTTAGGACGCCCGAGTGTCTACCTGCAGTGCCGTAAAGTGACTCGCACGTGAAGCACGGCTGACACTCGACGGTTCACAGCGGTTGCGTCTCTCTTCCTACTGACAGCCGCGTTTCTTCGTTCCTCTTTTTCCTCTCCTCTATCATTCAGAGCTCCACTGACATCCATGCTGTTCTTATTTAAAGTTCTGTTCTTTTAATAATACTTTACTACTGAAAAATGCCTACAATTTCAAAGAAGAAAAAACGGTGACCCTGTGCTTCTCATTTGAGAAGAAAAGACGTGTTCAGTGTAATACGTTGTATTTATTTATTTATTTATTTATTTATTTATTTATTTATTTATTTATTTATTTATTTATTTATTTATTTATTTATTTATTCATTCATTATTTATTTATTTATTTATTTATTTATACCCTCAGGGCTCACAAGAAGCGTTATAGAGGGGAGGGGATTTTATACATGATTATATATATAAAGATACAAACAAGATGAACAACAGGCATAATTGCGTCGGAAAAAAATACAGACAAATGAGTACAATGACAAAGCAACAAAATGGATAGAAATACAGTGCGCGCAAGATACAGAAGTAAATTAAGGAAACAAAAACTAGCAAGAACAGCTTTTGTGCCAGGATAAGGTCGCTTTGTAATAAATTATCAGTGTCGGTGATAGCAGCTAATGACGCAGGCAGGTGGTTTCACTCATGGCAGGATAGGTTGACTGTGCGCTGAACGCACATGAACCTTGAAACGACGGTAAACACGTGGGGAGATAAGACGCCGGTGCAATGTATCGAGACTTGAGTATGTGGTTAAGATAGTAGATTTTGTGAAAGAGGGAGGACGCGATAGTTTTGTACGAAAAGAAAGAAGACCAAGGTCTAGTGTAGTTCATATATTAGTGACGCAATATGGTTACAATTGTTAAGGATGAAACGGACAGAACGATTTTGTACGCTTTCAAGGATTGTTATTCGAGTGACAAGTCCTGGGTCCCATATTGAGCATGCATGTTCTGAGATATAGGTCTGACATAGTGACGTAGAGTTTATTATTATTATTATTTTTAGAGATGCTGTAGCTAAGAAAAGGTTACGTTTGAGATAGCCAAGAATACGGTTAGCTTTCGACGCAATGTACTTAATGTGCTGATTTCATGTGAGGTTGTTAATGATATGCATGCCTAGATATTTGTTTGAAAAGTGGGGCAAGCTAACTGACTTCAAGAGATTCTCATTGCTTTACATTTAAAAGTGTTTAGTTTCATTAACATAAGCGCGCACCACTCTGCAATGTTATTGAGATCATGCTGGAGTGTTATTGTATCGTTACTGCTGTAGATCTTGCGGCATATGACACAATCGTCAGCAGAATGTGGAACTTGAGATTTGGTTAGGAGGGTCATTGATGTAAATTACGAAAAGTAACGGAGCTAAAACAGGTCGTTGAGGTGCCCCTGAACCGACTGATACTTCAGAAGATATCGTTAGTGGTAACATTATGCGTAGGGTTTAAAAAAAAAACTCTCGAATCTAGTTTAAAAGTAAATGATCAATTTTAAACTTGCTGAGTTTTGTTGGCAGTAGATAGTTCTTCACTCTGTCAAATGCTTTCGCAAAATTCACAAATATAAAGTTGATAGTATATTCAGTTTCCAGAAATGCGTGAAGATCACTACAGAATGTTAATAATTGCGTTTTGAAGAAAATAACTTTTGGAATCCATGATGACTGCTATGAAAAAAAATTGCTTCATTCCAAGAAGTTAGCGCGATGTGAGAAAAATACGTGTTTAAATATTTTCCGTGGTACTGATGTCAATGAAGTATAGGTCTATAATTGTAGGGGTTATGTTCGTCGCCGATCTTGTGATGAGGAAACACCTTGCTTGTTTTCAGACTTTCGGTAAATATATATCTATTAAGTGATTTTGTGAAAATTATGTTTAAGATAATGGAACTATATTCAATAGTACCTTGCAAGAATTTGGACGTAAGGCCATTAATGCCGCATGAAGATATTTTTTAGATTGTTAATAGTCGAGTGGATACCGGATGAATCAAATAAGATCGGACCAATTGGAAATAAATTACATGAAATGAATGGAGGAAAGCTGCTAGACGATGCGGGTAAAATGAAAGGGTGAAAGCGAGGTTAAGTACAGAAGCGCAATGACTGCTTGGTGTTACATAACCTAAATCATTAGCAAAAGTTATAGCTTGATTATCATGGCTTTTCAAGAGATTACAAAAGCACTTTGGGTTAGTTCTATAGTAACAGTGGGGGAGTGGTGTTAAAGAAATTAAATTTTCCTTCCTTCAGAACCCTGTGCACTATTTTGCTGCGACTGCGTAAGCGCAGCGCAATTTTTTCGTGGCACGGAAACGCCTGCTTTTGATGTTTGATAATCGGATGAGGTCATGGTACGTTAAATGATTGATAAACCTTCCTTAAGGGAATGTACGCTGTTATTAGATGCATCGCTTTGCCTTTAAATGATGCTTATGGATCTTCGACTTATGCGTTAATGTTTCATGAAATGCTGTCGAGAAAAGAACAATGATCGGCATTGATAGCGGCAAAGTTAGCTTTAATATAATCCCTGATAAGTTTCAGGCACTTGTTCCTTTTAGAGGCATGGTACGGAAACAGTAAAATGTAACACGTTATAATCAGTGAGTCCGGGCTGTCAGTTATTGGCGGTGAAATATCAGGTGATGACATGAGCATGAAATCAAGTAAAGATGCGGTAGAAGTATAACACGTGTAGGATGATGAACTAGTTGAGATAGATTTAAACCTAAGCAAGTGTTTAGAAAGCGAGTATCTTCAGCGGAATTCGGCTTTGCAAGCGGACATGAATGAGACCTTTGGATCGATGGGAAGTTAAAATCACCCAGAAGGAAAACTGGTGCGTCGCGAGTAATCGGACCAGTAGTTGGTTTAGGCTGTCATGAAGATCCTCGCAAACAGAGCCGTTTCAGTCAGGCGGGCGGTAGCGAATTCCAAAAACGACCTTTCTAAAATTAATGGTTAAGCAGCACCACATTATTTCTAAATTAGTTTATATATTCAAAAGAGCACAATCAATGCTATCATTCACGGCAATGACGACACCACTACCTGTCCTTTCAATCTGGTCGCAACGATACGCATTGAATTGTTTTTCGCATTAAAAAAGTTTACTGTTTGCAATTTTATTGGATAACCAAATTTCAGTCAATAACATTGTGTGAGCCTCTGTGTAGCTAATTAAAGCGCGCAGACTGTCTCTTTTTGAAATGAAACTGCGAATATTGGCGATAAAAACTGAAAGCTCTGGCGGTATTTCGCCACCCCTCGCATGATCATAGCTCGTGGAAGAGTAGATGCGGCCTGATCTGGTCGTCCTCGAGGAAGCATGCAGCACCGGCATGTGGTGAACTAGTTTCGGGTTGCAAGGAGGTTTGGACATACGCAGAATTATCGGAAGCATGTATATATATATATATATATATATATATATATATATATATATATATATATATATATATATATATATATATATATATATATATATATATATATATATATATATATATATATATATATATATATATATATATATACATATATATATATATAAAATTGGGACATCTCCTATATGGTGTCTCGGGCTTACTATAGCAACTTCGTCCGTAAACTTATTGACCGTTGGAGCCCGATAAGACTACGCAATTAATCTTTAATAAATTTATCACCCTTTCTTTCACTCGCCATAAGGAAGGCGGGGAGCAGTATACGATCACTTGGTTGACATCAGCAAATTGTGCTGGCTGCAAAAAAGAAATGTGTGCCTTTTCGAGGCCACATATTCCCTATAGATATTTCTTGCGTGAAGCGACGTAGTTCGACTAATAGAAAACATTGCGCATATGGCACAAAACGCACAATTTCACCAGATTGAAAGAAGCCTTCTCCTGACCGACGTGTTTGTCCAGGTTTGTGAAATTTAATGCATTTGAAAGCCTTCAAACGTAACTATGATGTAGCTTAATCATTTTTGAAAAGCCAGATATTCCTTATGTGTATAGGGAAGTATTGGACTTCACGAAGCGGATAAAATTAGAGCCACTTTTTACTCTATCCGCAAGCTGCACAATCATTGGTTTAGGATAAGCATGCTCTGATTGTTATATTATTGATGCTATTCATTATTATTAAAGTAAGCTAAGCAAGCCGTGGTAAACGTATGAGTATGCATAACTTAGTTGCATTAAAGTATGCACTATAAGAAGCTTGCTTCCACGAACCCACCACATTCGTCGCATAGTTTCGGCTGCATTCGGGATTTTCGGCAACCTGTAACCACGTTTTTTGAAGCAAACTATAGTCTCCTAATAAGAATTAAAGCGAGAAATACGTTTGTTCATGCAACCTCGGAGATCATCTTGACTTGAGTGTGGAAGCATTAAATCAAGGGAGATAATAATGTAGCTTTTTTTCATTCTTGCTTATCGCACAAACTACTAAGCCAGCCAGTTTTCATCGTTATAGCGATGCTTGTTTCCCTCGGCCGGAATTATCATGCAGAGGACTTGTGTGAGGGCAGTCGTCATTAGTAAAATTTGAGAATTATTTGTTGAAATATAAGTAAATTAACACGGTTCTGCATCGTCCCTGATCACCTGCGTAGATTCAACATCAACGACACCCCAAATGTCTGTTTTTCCAGCGCGCCCTGGGTACTGACACCGCGGTTTGCAATTCATCTCCAGGCGCAGCCGAGAGATGGCGGTAGTCCACCGGAGATTCTCCAAGCTTGATCGACCCGCGCGTAACACAGCCGCAGCCAGGACGTAATGAGCATCCGGCTTTGCCTCCACTGTAGAGTCGGATTCCGAAAAGAAGCCAGCACATGAAGTAATAAATAGCTACCACAGAAGCACGGTTTATCTCAAGTTACAGCTTTCGCTTCTGTCGCACAAGTCATTGTTAGGCCCCGAAACCGATATTATGCACAAATGTATCTGACCGCTTGCATAATGCCGAACGTAAGCACGTTACCGTAACAAAATTAGACATAAAATATACTAATTTCAAGAATAAAGCTCTGAATTTTATGACATTTCGGTAAAGATTAGGCATGAGTCAGTGTTTTAAAGCAGTTAAGAAATATTGTTAAATAGGCGAAAAAAATATAATTCGTAGCATAGAAACCGCAATCTACGTAAAAAGAAAATGTAAAGCGTTGTTTATGGCGCATATATATATATATATATATATATATATATATATATATATATATATATATATATATATATATATATATATATATATATATATATATATATATATATATATATATATATATATATATATATTTCCCCGTTTGCAGTGTGTTTTTCCGCATTTGTCCATATCGTAGCTCCGAACTTGTGCGTTTGTGTTCCTTCCATAGTGACAAGTTGCGCGTGATGCCAGTGTAAGGCAGTGACCTCTTCTCATGAATTCGTATAAATAAGAAAGCACACGGTACAAAGCAGATCTGCATGCGAAAATGATGGTAGTCGTTACAGCGGTAGTCTCTCTGCACAGGAGCGTCCGGGGATTATCTCGAAAAAAAAAGGTGGCGTTTCTTTTGGCCGCGTACAGCTCACGTATTTCGGCAGTCAGCGCGCCTACACTGCAGCAAATTCGCATTAAGGAAACCAAGCGCAGGGCAGCACAGAAGGTTATTAAGAGGACCATGTCTGCATACATGTTCGCCTTATTCAGCGCTCTTTTCTCGAAAGCCCACCTTTGTACTTCTCTCGTCCCCCTTTCTCTCCCACCTCTCTGGACGCGCGAAAGTAGCAGCCCGTTTGGCTCGCTAGCCACGCATTCTGGAAAATGGGAGCAGAAAGAGTTGCCTCACGCCCAGTCAGCCTTGGGAGGGCTCAGCGAGCAGCGGTGTACAGCTTTCCACTCTCCTCACATCCCAAGAATACTGCGAAAGCGAGGAGCAAAAGAACGAGGTATGCACCGGCAGCAGCAGAAAGGAGCTTCATTGCCACCGCAGCCGGCGATGCAAAGCTAAGCGTCCGGTGCGCGGGACGACTTGGGGCGGCTATAGGTGGCTGGAGGAGGGATAGTGCTGATGTGGAAAGAGGGAACCTACAACGAAACGCCGGCGCACGCACAACAAGGCGGCCGCTCGCGACGCCAAAACAAAACAGCGTTATGCCCGCCGCTCCGCGGACAACAAAAGGCTTCTTCTTCTCCGGGTCTGGGACGCAGAACAGGAGGTTCCTCCGACGGTGGTGGAGAAGGCGGAGGCCCCTGAAAAATGATCCGGCCCTCCTCCGCAGGTTTCCCATTACAAAAGGTGGAAGTTTGGCGCTTGGCGTAGAAGCGAACGAGTGGCGGGGTGCGTCTTTGTTTTGTTGACTGCTCGCTCCTCCGCAGTCCTCATCGGCTCCTCCACTCGCTTCTGCTGTTGCTGTCAGCTTTCTCTATAGTTTCCCGCTCTTGGCAATGCTGGCAGAAGCCGTCTTGCGTGCGTGTGTACGCCAGGCCTTCACGGTCTCCGTGAGTGGCTTCATGGCCCCCCTCCTCCACACGCACACCTTTCTTTTTATCGGCGCGGACCATCGCGCGGCCGTTTCTACTGCGGCTGCCTTTTCTTTGCCTTTCGAGACCGACTTCTAATGATCGCTGCCATACTATTGCTTTCTTCTTTGGACGGTGTGAAAACAAAAGCGTCCCATTGATGCTTGCAGTCTACTCAACTTACCGACTTGCAGTATGTATGTAATCGCCAAGACTTCGGTGTTGGAGCCTCACCGTTCCATTGTTTTGTTCACGTCTTGCGTCGCTTTGTTTTACGCCTTTGCGACAGCTCCTTATCCGGCATGGAAAATGTTGTCAGATTGGTTTACTACGGCTGGCAGCCAACGAGTCAAAGCTAGCGGATGGGTGTTTGGAACTTGGCTTCTGTGTGGACTTGTGAATTTCTCTCACTATAGCGTAATAACTCAGTTATCTCCATTATAGAAACGTATTGAGCTGGCAGAAACGTTCCTATCGCAACCGTGTCTACTTTCGACGCTTTAGCTTACAAGAAAGTATTAACACATCGCATAAATTTTAAGCGTTTGCTGTTGAGAAAACAAGGAACCAAGTTATGCGTCGTGATGCGGAGAGATATATGCGACAAAGAAAAAAAGAAAGGTTTGTATATATTGAAACAAACCATCACCATCATATAGGGGTTCCCCCGTTCTGAACATATTCAGTGTCAAGCATAAAATTTGTACCATCGGCATAGAACGTCTGTGTAAGACTAGAAACAACAAGAAGCAAGAAATCACAGGCAGGAGAAGAACGCAAGCCCCCATGTTTCCTAGTTTCAGGCGTGCCAGATGCAGAGGTCATGACCTGGAAACGAAGCAGCACACCGCGTCGGAGCATCCCTGCAGCCGATGGGAGATGCACGTGAAAACGTATTAAAGCTTATCTCCATTTTATCTTCCACTGCGGCCGCCGTCTATGCCTCCTCCCTTGGATGAGCAGCAAGAGCTGAGGTCGCGATCAATCCTCTGCAGGAGCTGGTTCCGTCGGCAGAGAGAAGATTCGGCTCTTTACTTTCTCCTCCTTCTCCTCTCCACTCATCCGCATTTCGCTTCGGCTCCGCGGAGTGCGCGTGCGATGAACGAGAATTCCTCGCCCTTCGTTTTCTCCCCCTCGCCCGCTTGGTTTCTTGTCCTTTATGCGTCCACATCTTCTCTGCAGGTTCTTCCTCGAGCGCATCCACCCTTGGCGGGCCTTTTCAGGCGGCCTCTCTGCATTCCTCGGGCAAATATCTTTTCCGAGATATAATGCAGCTCCTCAGAGAGAAGCTCCGAAACGACGGCACATTCAGAGAAGAGGCACCGTTCCTACCGCCCCCTTTCTCATTTCGACCCTTTCCTCTCTCTGTCGTGGAGCGTTTTGGATGTATATATAATTCGGTGCGCTCTTCTTCGTTTCGTTTGCGTGGCGCCATTGGTCCCATTCGACTGGGCCCTCCAATGGCAGCTGCGCGCGGAAAGACATCGTGCTGACGTCACAAGACACTCCCTCGGCCTCTATCACTGTTTCGAGCTTTCCAAATGAGCTCTGACGTGTGTGAGGGCAAAACACAGAGGAAGAACAGAGTGAGAGAAGGAAAGACGAGGAGAGCAGAAAGGACGAGTAGGAGGAAGAGAGGAAGCGGTGCCCAAAAGAGGGCCACGGTTTCCGACGAGTGCGCCGTGGCTTCGAGCTCTCTCTCTTTGCTGCGAGACGCACGAAATGGCCGAGGAACAGCGGGGCGCGCGTGATATCGCCGAATGCGCCGAGGTAGGAAGGGAGCGAGGGGGGGACGGGAAGAAGACAGGCGCGACTACGGGGGGAAGCCGAAGAGAGCCGGAGCGAAAATAGAGAGAGAGATAATCACACAGTTTTATGTAACAAACGTGCCCGGAGAGAACGAAAGGACCGTGAGACGACGGCCTCCATTGGTCGATGCCGCCGCCGAGCTTCGGACGCAGGTTTTGGAAGCCAGTGCCCCCAACCGGTAGGACGGCGAATGCAAGTTGTGCTTCCATCCCCCATCACTGCTCCGTTCGAGAGAGCGGAGAGCAATTGAACAAAGGCTGTGTTTTTGCACAGCGGCGAGCACTGGCGCTGGGACTGAGAGATGATGCATAAGAGAGAAAATTGACCTCCGAGGGCGGACTCTAGGCATAGCGCACTTGCGAGTCGTTTTCCTTTGCGGTGCTTTTTTTCTCTCGCCCTTTCTGCGTCCGTCTCTCAGCAAGCGGCAGTGAAACTGCCTAGGTCGGTCCGTGCGTGGTCAACGCGTCCGACTCGCGACAGATGGCGTATGTTGTCTTGAGATGCTCTAAAATGAGGGGCCATAATGACGGAAGTGATGACGGGAAGCGCCACATTATAGGAAGTCGAACTGCCTACCAACGATTAGGGGCTGCAGGAGATGTTTACAAATAGAGCACAAATATTAGTTCCGAACTAGTACAGCTTCCCAAATTCAAAATCCATTGGAAGATGCAAAACTCGTACAGATTCGTGAGTCCGCACCGGGCACGTTTTCATCGGGCTTACCGTTAAATTACAAAAATAGAGACATGTGCGGTACCTTAATAAGGCTCCCTCTAAACTCCTCCAAATATCCAGATATGAAGCACCACGTGATCACCGACGATTGTTGTCTACACTTACCTGAAATGATCGATTTCCATTGATCGCCGCTATTATGAGCAAGTGACCTTTGCTATTCATGGACAAAAAAACCATCACCTTGTGGCGACTATGGTTTATTTCAAACAGTGCAACATGTTGAATTTCAATGCCTAGCGTATACGTTTACGCAATAGCTGCCATCAGTTCAACAACAGCCCAACTGTGCATATATGCTTTCGTATCCGGCCTTCCCACCGAAGCGCCAAGCTTTGAAGATTTTTTTTTTATTTCCAAGATGATTGCTTCAGCAGCATTTCTTTTTTTTTTTTTTGCCCCAGTCTGAAAATTGGAGTTCTAATATTATTAATTGCCACTTATCAAAAACGCATTTTTCTTTTTTTTTTTTAGGTTTTCTACTCCCTTTCTTTGCACGACTTCTTTTTTATCCCTGGGTGTCGCGTCCGTTTAAAATAACCACACTTCGGTGGCTTGTACGCTCTGACTAAAATATGCGATTCCTAATAAACAGAGCCCCATTTCTTTGATAACATCGCTCCATCAACGCATCAAGCTGTGCGTGCCACTTACGGAAAACGTTTCCTGGCATTCAGATCTCATTAGCTGCAGTTGTACATCCTTTCACACGTGCAGGAATTACTTCAAGAAGGGAAGTGAGCTTTACCCGTCTAGACTTCATTTGCGCTCCGCACACCATGATTTGCGCTCAAGTGTTTTATGACTGTTGTGATAATCGCCACGGAAACAAAAAATTCCTTTTTTTTCCTTTAGGTGCTGAAGCCGCGACCCGCAGCAAAGGTAAATTTAAATGATGTGCTTGTTAGATCACGTTTAGCTCTTATAAATAATTAAGCCTTTCATTCGAGCCCTTGTAAGCTCAAAAATTAAAAAAAAAAAAACACTCTCAGATGTTACCTGTTGTCATTATTCTTAGAGACAGTTCTTCTCTTCAGTCTCGATAATCCCACCCTACGAACGCCTGTAATATCCGGCCCGCACAGGCGCTTTTCGCAGTTCATCAGTCACTGTACGCGTGCTCAAAAATTATGCTTTCAACATGCGAAGCGGGCTTCTCAAGTCGTGACTTCTTAGCGTGCTAATGTCATGTTCGGAGAAGCATTAAACCAAGAGCTGTGATAAACAACTCCCTTTTAATGGACGCCGAATTTAGGCGAGCGCTGGCCAAGTCGCAAACCCGCCTCACGGTGCAAAAAAACTAAATTCCGCGGTCAGCGAACGTGACCACCCGTCTCAGCTGAGATGTTTTATGCGTGGGACAGCTTGTATATGCTGCATGCCGTGAACCAGGCTGTATATGCTTAGAACGGGAATTAATTTTCGGACACTGTTATGATGAACCGGTATCAAAACAAAAAAGAAAAAAGAGCGGCCATTATGGGGCACTTGATGCTTCTGCGGAAGCCTTTTTTATTTTAACTATATAAGCACATCGCGGCTGTTAATCGTCAAAGCAGCAAAAAAAAAAAAACAATAAATTTTAAGTTCACCTGCATGGACGTCACGTAGCCGACCACTATGTTGGAGGTCTTTCGCGATTTTTCCTCCTTTACCTCCAGACTCCTTCTGCACTTGTGTTTCCAGAGTTTCGAACAAAAACATTTTTCCAACGTCGCGAAATTTAAGGCCGTGGAAAAGAATGTCTCTGGATGGGCTTAACAAGGAAACTTTTATTATACATCACATCACATCACTGGTAAAACAGCAATAGTTTTATTCGATTTTTCTTTGTTTACATACACGGAAGCGCGAACTAAAAATAAACACGGCAATCAGTTTAGGCACAATGCAGTTACATGAATGTAACAAAAAAAAAAAAAAGAATTGGAAGCTGCGCTGCGACAGGAATTTGTCTGATCATGTGATATGGCAAAAATATATGTCGGCTAATGATATACAAGGTGCACATATATAAATTCGGGGCAGCTAAGAAAAGAGACAAACTAAAGTACTATAGATTAAGAAAACTTCTTGTAGGGATAGTTGGTAGCTGATCATTTTAAATTTAAAGGCGTCAAAACACACACACACACACACACACACACACACACACACACACACACACACACACACACACACACACACACACACACACACACACACACACACACACACACACACACACACACACACACACACACACACACACACACACACACACACACACACACACACACACACACACACACACACACACACACACACACACACGCACGCACGCACGCACGCACGCACACACACACACACACACACACACACACGCGCGCGCGCGTGCGTGCGTGTGCGTGCGTGCGCGCGCGCGTGTGTGTGTGTGTGTGTGTGTGTGTGTGTGTGTGTGTGTGTGTGTGTGTGTGTGTGTGTGTGTGTGTGTGTGTGTGTGTGTGTGTGTGTGTGTGTGTGTGTGTGTGTGTGTGTGTGTGTTAGAAAACATAAGCTATTGGAAAACTAAGAAACATTCTCTATAGCAATGTGCGCGTGCACGACCCCCCCTCCCCCCCCCCCCCCCCCCACACACACACTTATGTTTAACAGACAGACACAAATCAAAGCATGTTACTGTACAAATGTGCGCTGCTTGTACATGCCGACCATCATCCATAAATGTTAAGTGTAAGACCCAAAAAGAAAATGCGATTTTAAATGATTTCAGTGAACGGACAGCTGCTAGCAGTTAAAGAACAGACTTTTACATAAAAGAAAATAAGAGAAAGGGACGGGATTATTTTAGATTTTCCTCTCAAACGCTTCTCGCGGCCTAACTTCTGTAAAATGCATCCTGCCAATCAATCAATCTGCAGGGTTCGCAAAATTTGAGACGTGTACGTAAACACGTCTGTGAACATCGTAGGAATGCTTATTTTTCTCACAAACAATATTGTTACGTGGAAGCTACGTGTTACGTAGCTGTATTCGCTGTTCGTGATGAGGATGAAGAAGTGCAACAGACTCCGAGAAGACGACGACGCTGAGTGTTGTGAAACCGGTGCCCTCATCAACGTTAGCTATGCGGAGAGCTTTTGGACTGTAGATCTTCCCTGTAACAATATTATAATACATAAATTATTGCATGATCCGGTGGTTCGCGTGTTACTAGGCAGAATCAATAGACGACGTCACAAAGATGGGCAAATGGAACGCTTTAATGGCTCTTATTGTGTTAAGATGTCAAACATGGCTGCAATGAAATACTTATCGCAGCGTTCATTCCTTTACAATGAGATATCGGCATATTGTAAACTTTCCACAACTACTTGAGGTTGAGAGATGACAGGAAAAAAATAAAACGAGAAAAGGCTGCTGACAATTTTTTTAGATTCACAACAAGCTGCCACAAATGTAAAAAGAAAAAAAAAGAAAAGAGAAAAACATGCGAGTACAGTAGTAAGGAGATTGCATTAGCACCGAATCACAGCTTGGCAGAGATTCTCGCGGCGCCCGCTAGGTGGCGCAACGCGTCCAGCAAACGAGAGAATCCGTCTCTCAACTGGTCTCTGTTTCTTCTCTCCGTCACGTATGGCTGAGGCACGTGACTTTAGAGAGCGTCTTCTTGCTTGGAGGAACACTCTGATGAGGCGTCCTGATTTGTGGTAATGGGTGGTCGACAAGATTTACGACGTAATGCTCGGAAATGGAGCATCATTTAATTCTGCAGAAGGGTTGGACTGTGCATGAAAAACAACGCAAAACAAGCAAATAAAGGTACACGTGCTTTGGCCCCACAAAAAAAAAAAAAAAAAAAAAATGTTGTCGAACACGCTAGAAACAAGGGAGCGAAAAAGAAAATTTACGGCGTAATTGCTAAGGAATTGGCCAATTTTCGCTCGAGAAACTGAAATCCCCTGAATCTCCAGAAGTGCCTGTTGTTAAGGCGTGCTCTAGGGGAAACTTCGAAAAAATGCTTCATGTTACAAAAGACACACGGACAAGGAAGAAGCTTGCACTGAGCGTCGAGACGGTGAGGGAGCATACGTTGACTTGGTGGTGGCTTATAAGGCAAGGAAATGCACAAAGACCCTCTCACTCGAAGCACACTTTGTGTATACTTTGCGCACTAACCACGTATATATAGTCTTTCTCTTTCGGTCATCGGCGCAATGCATAGGCCGTTATTTTCTTGTTAATTTTTTGTGTGCATCTTAATTTTAGTAATAGAGGCAGTGGATATGTGACTATTGCTATGGGAGGAAGTCAAGAGGTAAATACAAGGTGATTTTACTTAAGTAACCGATTAATATAGACTAAGAAATATCGGACAAGCAAGGGATGAACGAGAAACGCAGCAAGAACATAAAAAAGGAGAGAAAAAAAAAAAACAGAGTACGTGCCGAAAAAAGTATGTTAATTGATAAGAGAAAAGTTGTTTTACGCACATCATTCTGAAATTGTCCACTTTCGCATGGTAAGAAGATGGTTAAAACAATGATAATAGTTTTAAAAAAAAAATAACGAGAACAAGGTCTAAGGCAAATGAGCTAATCTGCTGTTGCTAATATATTAGGTCAGGGGCAAGAGTTGGGCTAGAGGGAGCTTGCATATCTTTGATACTTGGCTCCACTTTCTTTATGCGTGTATGCAAATGGTATACAGGCGAATAAGAAAGGGAAAGAGGCTTTCTGCACTTTTATTTTTTCTCGCGAGTATAATACACTGTTTTTTGTTTAAGAACTAACCGTATATGTGGAAGTAATTACTGAACACTACTGACGCGCGAGATATCGGCGTCCGGTCTCTATACTTCTTTGCTTTGCCGCGTTTTGTTTGTTGAAGCAACAGTATACGGGAAAACGTTTATGGAGAAACGGGATTATGGAGAGAGAAGAAACAAACAAACTAGCAAAAACAGTGAGAAAAGGAACAAGTCA
This sequence comes from Amblyomma maculatum, assembly GCF_055883805.1. NCBI lineage: Eukaryota > Metazoa > Arthropoda > Arachnida > Ixodida > Ixodidae > Amblyomma > Amblyomma maculatum. The sequence goes on from NC_139347.1 coordinate 76,579,320, forward strand.
GCTTTATTTTTTCTTTTCTTTTTAAGCTTACGAAGACACAATAATGCTTCAAACGTGGCCGCAGGAATTGGGAGGCTGTATGGTGGTTTCCCGTAGCCATTTGAAGAATGCGGTGTTATCAATGGGAGAGAATTAAACAAATGATCAAAATCATTTAAGAGGTTTTAGACGTATCTAAGAGTTTTTAGACGTTAAACAAAAAAATAAAAAGCGGAAACACTGGCCAGGTACCCGAGCTGTAAATAGAAAAAAGTTTTGGTATGAGCGAGGTCAACGGCGACACAGAGCGCGCATTTCGCAATATCAGCTGCTTGCAGAATTTGTGAAGTTTCAGAAGTCTTTCCGATATAGACTAGTCGGTTGCCCGAAAAGAAATTCTGCAAATTGTCTGGCCAATATAACAATATTTAGTGCAATATATGTATGCATATAGGTATATATATATATATATATATGTGTGTGTGTGTGTGTGTGTGTGTGTGTGTGTGTGTGTGTGTGTGTGTGTGTGTGTGTGTGTGTGTGTGTGTGTGTGTGTGTGTGTGTGTGTGTGTGTGTGTGTGTGTGTGTGTGTGTGTGTGTGTGTGTGTGTGTGTGTGTGTGTGTGTGTGTGTGTGTGTGTGTGTGTGTGTGTGTGTGTGTGTGTGTGTGTGTGTGTGTGTGTGTGTGTGTGTGTGTGTGTGTGTGTGTGTGTGTGTGTGTGTGTGTGTGTGTGTGTGTGTGTGTGTGTGTTGGCGAGGCAAGGAAAGCGTTGGGGATTTTACATTGTCTTTTTTTAATTTTTACTTCGGTAATCACATAATTAGTAATGTAATCTGTTTAGGGGAAAGATAATCAAACACGAAGTAGAAGGAAAGACAACGTGCCGATGGTGGGAACCGAACCCACGACCTCCGAATATCGCGTCCGGTGCTCTTCCCACTGAGCTACATCGGCCGCTATCCCACCTGCTACTTTCTTGCGTATTAATGTTGCCTGTATACGAACCTTGAGAGCGTTCACCAGCGCCACCCTCAACCATAGCGGTGGACGTGGAACGTCCTGTGTTACCGCCAGCGTCACGTTCTAGGGTGGCGGTGGTGGACGTGCTGTGTTACCGCCAGCGTCACGTGACGCTGGCGGTCGTATAGTTTGTAAATGCAAGTCGTGTAGATTATTCTCTTCAAGAAACTGGAGCAACCTCCGGCCCTTAATGATGTCCTATAACCACAAGTGCAGGTCTTGCTGCCTTGTAGCCGACACTCCAACCTTGCTCCTTGACTAGATGACAAACGTCTTGTGGCCGAAGCGTATACAGTCAAAGGAGTGTGCATGTGCTCCTGTCATCAAATGGGTTCCTGGCAGCATCCGCGGAAGCACATTGGCCTCCATTTCTTGTCGCACAAAAATTTAAATATGCACCGTGCAATTTGGGCTGCAATGAAGAGCCGTTGCCATAAATTCGCTCCTTGGATATATGTGCTTACCTAATTTTCCGACAAGGAAGGTAAAGCGACTTGTAAGTTCACAATAACCAAGTTCGTCTCAAGTATTTTCAATATTTTCAATAAGAAAATATACGGAATGAGTTGGTAGCGTAAACATTGGCTATTCAATAATTAAATGCGTCGACGATGCAACCTTCCTTCGTTTTGTGTTTACAGCTCTCAAGTATGGAAGCTGATACACATTTATCTTGTATACAATAACTTCCGGCGAAAGGCTTGTCGTATCCAGACTTCCTGATTGCTTCTTTACTACATTATACGAAGGCAATGTATCCATTAATATATATAACGGAAGACTGCTGCCCTAATTATGACTTTAGTGTTCTTTTCTAGTTGACCCCTATCAGGGCGACAACAGATGTTCTCTTGGCACAAGGTGTCAGCAGTGTATAAGGAAACACGGACCATTGAGCTTACATAATCAGCTGAGTCTATCAAGCCCGCGTGCTAAGTCTGATACCTGGAATGAAGAGCACATTGATTTTTTCTTCATGAATGCTCACACATTGCACAACGTTGCTATACCTCCTCTCATCTAATTTTACCAGGAACATACCATTCGGTTAACGGGTCCTGTTTCCTGGAACTGTGATATCAGAATGTGGTCTCTTTCTCTCTCCCACTCTCTCTACATACATATACATATATAGCTGGGCAGTATCACTCTCTCTATACATACATATACATATATAGATGGGCAGTATTATATCCAGTAGTAAGACGCCCGACTACTGTGCCGGAGTACCCGGGTTCGAACCCGACCTCGGCGGTTGCGTTTCGATGGAGGCGAAACGAAGAGGTGTCCGTGTGCTGTGCGATGTCAGCGCACGTTAAAGATCCCCAAGTTGTCGAAATTACTCCGTAGCCCTCCACTACGGTTCCTCTTTCTCTCTTTCCACTTTCACTCCCATCTTCCTCCCTTCCCTTACGGCGCGGTTGAGGTGTCCACAGAAAACAAGTGAGACAGTTTTCGTGCCTTTCCCTTCCTATAAATCAATCAATCAGTATTATATTACTGCCTGCTCAGTACAGAAGAAAGAAAGTGCACACATACACTGCCTCAGGATTAACGTATATAGTTTTGATCGAAACGTTGTCGCGTTGGAAGTGCATCTTTAAACATAATAAAATATTTATGTATATGATGGAAAAAACAGCGCAACAGACGGGGACGGAGGTGAAGAACTAACAGGACGGGCGCTGACGGGTCACCATACCAACTCGCCCAGATGTCTTTTCTATTATAGTTATGTATATTTCAGGTATACACCGTACAGAGAGTAGTTAAAGAATACAAAAATATTTCCTCGACGTATAGTTTTGATCGAAACGCTCTCGCGTTGGAAGTGCATCTTTAAACATAATAAAATAGTTATGTATGTTTCAGGTATACACCGTACCGTAGTTAAAGAATACAAAAATATTTTCTCGACGCTATAGCATATCAGAAGTTGCATTATTTTTGCAAGAGAAGACTGAATTCAGTTTTGCCGTCAGTTAGTCTTTTTTTATCAACAGAAAACATTTACGGCCTCGTCTGGATGATTGTTAGAAGTCATATCGAGATTTCTACAACCCCGCCGCGGTGGTGCAGTGGCTATAGGCGGGGGACTGCTGTGCCTAAGGATGCGGGATCGAATCCCGATTGCGGCGGCCACTTTCGGTGTAGGCGAAAAGCAAGGCGCTCTAGTGCTGTGCGATGTCAATGCACATTAAAGAACCCTAAATGGTCGAAATTTTCGGAGCCCTCCACTACGGCGTCTCTCATAGCCTGAGTCGCACGGTAAACGCCACAAACCAACCAAAAACCTTTCTGCAGGCTCTCAGTATATGCCACTGAAATTGTGAGTCTCGATGTGCGTTGTGATAAGCATCAAAACATGTTGGCATAGTGCAGTTCATTTATTAAACTCAGTTTATGTTCTGAAGTTGTCCTCGACAGCAAAAGGCCACCCATTGGAGGCAGGGTATGATTTCCAGGCAACAGTCCTAATTTTTATGAAAACGAAAAGTGGTTTCTCCGATCCCTCTTAATCTACGTGAGGAAGAGGAGCAGGAAGATGAGGAGGAAACGCAGGGAGGTTAACCCGTAAACGAAACCGGTTTGCTACCCATGCACTCGGGGAAGGGGGTGAGTGGATATAAAAGTTGTGAGAGAGGAATGGATGAAGTTAGTGCAGTCACATCACAGACATGCCACATCACATCACGTCACAGTCATATCACGTAACATAACAGCAAACTCATAGTCTTTCGATTAGGCCTAATTTACGCAAAGTCCGGAATTTCGAAGTAGCCTTCAACGTGGCTGGAAGGTGAGATCACTAGAAACGGAACAGTGATTTGTCACCTACCCATTCCGAGTCAACATACCTTAGGTTTATGGGAAAATCTAATGGGAAGCGCCATCGGTGGAGTAAGGTTCCGGTACTTCCTGCTATAGCCAGAAGAAAGGCCATTCGTTCTTGACGCCGAATGCACACCCATATTTGCATATATCATCAGCAGGCCAAATGCCTTCATTTAGAATATAAATGTGGCTGTAGGAAATGGAAAAAAGAAAGAAATGAAAATTACTTCGTAAAAAAGATCTTCTCCCTCCCTCTTTCCCTCTGCCTCATAACACCAGCACTGATCATAGGTATTGGTGTGGCAGTAGTGTGTTCTACACCTTGCTAGCGGCTTCGACTATTTTATGCGTCCCGAACGAAAGCTGCAATGTAAATAGAATGTTCACGGTGCTGTGATAGTTGCAAACGTCGTGCTGGTCTAGCATGGACACAGAAGTCTTGCGAATGGAAATGAAAACGCGTGTAAATAAAACTGTTGATGATAAAATTGATTTTTGTTTATTACGAAAGCTTGACATGCTTACTATTTTAGTACAAATATTATTATTTGTGAAATAAATCTGCACTCATTATCATTTTTTTTTTTTTTGCGGAGATATAACGCATGAAAAAAAAACCCGAATCTTGTAGGATTTTTTGAAAACTGAGTACGGCCCCAACGCTTCTCATATATTAACTTAGAAAATAAATCCGATTCCGTCTTCATGTTTTGAAAAATGAGTTACTTCTAAGGCAGGGATCGATTTTCCAGTGTTAGCTGTAGAAATCTACTATGTTTTCGCTGTTACACAGACTGATTTAGGAATGCTGTAACCAACTTTGCTTACATCCGTATCACATGGTACATATCCACCTTCGCTATATCCTGTGTACTCCTTTGTTTTATCCGTAATGAACGCTGTGAGGAAAATTTAGATACCAGTCTGTACAGCGCAACGACAAATCGTTTGAAATCATCCGAAATGCCATACAACAAACGGTTCGGCCGCAATGGCCGTTATAGGTCAAGGGTCGCCGGTGCAAATCCCCAGCGTAGATAGTCTCCGACGCCACTAATATTGTGCTCCGTGACCCGCCGAATCGTTTGACACCACCTGAACCTCCTGCGCCAAACGGGCCGCCCACAAAATTTTATACAAATGGTGGTACTTATGGGTCCAACTCCGATGCCCATTTACTCCTCTACAGCGAAACAAAAATATAGGCCCGTTGTTGTTATGCAGATGCCAAGCAGTCACGCCGTATGGTTCCATTTTCGTCACGTGGTATGGTCGCACCTTGGTCGCGTAATATATATATATATACTTTGTTGCTATGTGACGTACACGCTTGGCTGTCATTTTGAAACTATGACTCACGTTACCTTGGACTGCGAAAAACATGACCTTGAGAAACGTAAATGGTATAGGGCTCACCCTCTAAAAATAAAAACAAAACCTGCAAACAAAGTTGATAAGAGCAGCTGCTGTATTTAAGCAAATGTTCTGTCAATAAAAACCTCAGTTGTTAGTAAGCGCTTGTCCTGTCTACCTCGTTCCTTTTATGTCGTGTTATTTGCGCAAAAAAAAAAAAAAAAATAAAAAGAAACAGAATGCTCTAATCATGCGGAGTTGTATTTATATTTGGTATTCGTTACTTGAACCTCCAATATGTCCCTTGCAAGTGGTGCTGAAAACGTACATAACACATACAGGCTTCGTCTATCATGAAAAATACGTAGAGAATTCTGAGGTATCGTCATATAGAATGCTATGATAAAATTCTGCCGCCCGCAGCGAAAAAAAATAAATAACAGCAGGCATTGACTACAAGTTTCTTGCAGTCTTGGGGAAAGCAGTGATCCTCGGAATCTAAGCGCTAGCAGCCCTCTATACCAAGAAACAAGCTAGTCTGGACAGTCGAAAATCGCCAAGCCCATGCCGCCGACAGAAGGAACCAACTTCTCCAAAGTCAGCCGTGTCTCTGCGCCTCATATTTAATATTCACAAATTCTAGCTCACCCCCGAGCAGAACAACTCCGATTTCTACCGCAGCATTGAAGCGTCACCCGACCGGGAGCCGTACAAGATATCTCGCCAACTATACATGCTGGCCAACACTTACACATGTATATCGGCATTATGCTCGAATTCGACACGGTAGTCTACCTCGAGAAGCACCAGTACTGTTATGCCATATCTTCCATTTCTCAGCTCCATTGCTCAGAACCTTAGGGCTGTTGGGGGCTTTGCTGTCCATTTCGGATTCTGACTACCAACACTAACTTGAAGGCCGGGTCCGACAAGAGGCGGCCATCATTTTGCACTGGAATTAGGGCTCCATGCACCTACTGGGCTATATATATGTGTCTGAACATGTATAGCCAATAAGTTTGACTACCGACCTACCGACCGACCTTTCCTCCTACCAACCACCGTCGGCATCCCTTTCCTGGAACATAGGTATCAACATTATTATTAGCAGTTATGCTAGAAATTAATATTAAACTGACTAGAAAAAATGGGCGAGGTCAAGGCATGTACTACCGAGCGGGACCGCATTTGGGGTCTTTTAGAGTCAGAGTACACACGAGGATAAGTAACCAGTTTGGAGCAGTACAGGCGGCTGCGACTGATGCGAAGGCACAATTGTATCATATCAGAGACCCTGCAATGGACTCAATACGTCTTATCATCACGATGAAGAAAGGTAATTTGGAAGGTAAGCACAGCAGCTGATCAACGTAAATAATAGCGACGGTTCAATACAGTTATCGTTGCCCCCCCCCCCCTAGTGAAAAAACTCTATGAGTCACAATAACCTCATACAAATTCTCATACTAAACTCATACTAATCTCATACAAATCTCATTTAATCTCATACTACACTCATTCATCATATGAGAAATATATGAGAATAAATGAGAATTGTAAGAGTTTAGTATGAGAAATCTGTATGAGGTTATTGCGACTCATATGGCGTTTTTCACTTGCGATATACACACCTTCACAGAGTAACTTCAGTGCTATTATTATACGTCCCAGGAAATACAGGCTGTCTTCAACTTAAGAACTTGTATAGTTAACAGACGTTCTTTTTACGTTGCTAGCATACTTCTGAGCTCATAACTATAGCTGTTATGACAAGCTTTGAATTTGTACTTAACATCCTCTCGCGACCGACGGGAATGTAAATAAATAAAAAGTGCCAAAGGAAAGCCTATAGTCACCGCAAGGTTGGCTGCCTGCTTCGAAGAGTGCACACTTCGTGGGTATACATGTATAACCACTCACCAGAGTAACGAGGTTGCACATTTGCAGGGACGTAGGCCCTGTAGCACATGGTAAGGGGCAATTATTCATCTTTTGTTTCATTCGCAAGCACACAAAGAATTGGCGAGTGTTTGCCCATCGCACGAGGACCCTCGAATCGGCTCCGAACGAGTTACTGCAGCCTTTTGAGGACGTGCGCTTAACAAAGGCGCACTGACAGGGCTCCACGGTGACTCCGCGAAGGAGCGAGACCCTTGCTCTCTTTATTTTTGGTTTCAGATACGCGGGCGACTTAGCGCACAGCCGGTTCGGCTTGACCCAGACGAAAACTTTACGGGTGAGCGCACGGCCAAATATTTTCTCTGGTCACACAGGCAGGGCGGGTCGTTAAGCGCGCCGACATGCAAGAGAACTAACTGTCTCTTAGACAACCAGGCAGGCGTCGCGCGCACCGCGGGACCGGTGGAACTACCTCGAGGTTGTCATGTTTTTCGTCTGTGCACGCGTGCAGCTAATAGACGAGCCTTCACGCTTCGGCTACATCTGCATAACAAAGATCCCGGCGGGATAGCGGTACTGGTGTTCTTCTCAAGCTTTACGCTATGCAAACTCACGCAGGCTTCCCGGCCTGCTTGGGAAAGAAACCGCGTTGTCAACTCCGAGAAAGGTGGGGTCGAAAGGGTACGTACCATGTGTACCGTTTTGTGAGCGCACTTCGTGGTAGCCTGCAGCCGGGTCGCAGCACATGAGTGAAATCTTAATATCGCTACGATCACCGGTAATGCATAGGAATTAGTTGAGTGCTTTGGCTTTGTTCGAATACTGAAGTGCCAGACACGTTTGCCACGCGATTGGCTGCATGGCTCGTTAGTCTCTGCAAGCATGTGTTGTATATCGTGTTGCATGGTAACTGGCTAGTTGCCGCCGTTCTTTGCTCTTATAGAAAGGCCATTTTTTTATCCTACACCACCTACACCAGTGCAGCAAAACTCCATTGTAGGTACAGGAGATTTGCTATACTGGTGTAGCTGGTGTAGGTTAAACAAATGGCCCTAGAGTATTTACGGCGTCAAGGTGTACATCGCTGGCCTGTACCACGTGATTGTTGTTTTTATTGCGGCATCGTTGACGGCCTCGTTATTAAGAAAGTCAGCGTTGCCGTTAGAGTTGCAGGCAAAAAATTATGGGCATGCCTCTGGCAAGTGGTATACATATACTTGGCAGCCGACATGGTCGAGCACTGATTCGTTGTCGGAACGTTCTGTGAGGTCACGAGACAGCATGTCATGTGACCGCGTTTGTATCAGCTGCCAACTAACTTGGGTACCTTCCCGAGATGAGAGGCCTGGACCCTTGTATCCCGAGTGAGCCGCGCTGCTCCTATGTACAGAGCTTGCAAAAAGCCTGGTTGTCAGCCACGTTGTCATCGCCGGCAACAGACAACGCAGCGCAGCAAGGCTGCAGCGAACTAATGGCGAGTGCTTTGTCGTTTTCGATGGCTCCGCCGGGTTGCTCGTATACGCTGCTCCTGCGTGCACATTGAACAAGATGTCGCCAAGCTCCCTGCAGACGCTGCGCCCGCAACGTTGATGCCCGGAATATTGGGCACTACGAAGGAAAAAAACAAAAAAAAACAAAATAGAGAGTCTCTTTGATGTCTCTTGGGAATAAAATGCTGAAAGCCTACCATTCCTCTTCTAGGGGCAGGGGGTGAAGGGGGGTTGTTCTATAGCTTTCTTCTCTATTTTCTCTTCTGTCCGCAGTAGGCAGCGGAGGTGCCCCGCCGGGGTGGTGCAGTGGTAAGACGCCCGACTACTGTGCCGGAGTACCCGGGTTCGAACCCGACCTCGGCGGCTGCGTTTCGATGGAGGCGAAACGAAGAGGCGTCCGTGGGCTGTGCGATGTCAGCGCACGTTAAAGATCCCCAGGTGGTCGAAATTACTCCGTAGCCCTCCACTACGGCTCCTCTTTCTCTCTTTCCACTTTCACTCCCACCTTCCTCCCTTCCCTGACGGCGCGGTTGCGGTGTCCACAGAAAGCAAGTGAGACAGTTACCGCGCCTTTCCCTTCCTATAAAAAAATCAGTTTTTTTTTTTTTTTTGCTCAGCTACAGAGCCAGTAGCAGCAATATTCTTTTCCTTCTTCCTACAGCCACAACAGGTGGCTACCACGGAAGACCACCCAGCTGTTAACCATCTCCTACACCTTTGGGAAGCTAGATGTATAGTCTCATAAGACGGGGGAAGAAACAAAGGCACAATCGAAAACTCAGAATTCAAACAGCGAAGCTAACTACTCAAGCAGACCAATACGCATGGGACCTCGCTCGCACCAACTGGCTTAAAAGGTGCGAATCCCTCAAAGGTCGTCTAGACAGCAAGACTACGTGGAACCTTCCCCGATGCCTGATTGATCGACCGAAATCGAAGAGTGAGCAACCTAGAAATTTAGCATCGAGCCTTACACAACTTTCAAGGCGCGGACGACGAACTCGTGATTGAACTCACGCGTAGCTATATCTGCACTTCGAGAGACGCAGAACTCTCAAATCCAGAATATCGGGGGGAACCGAGCGAAGACCTAGATAAAGACTTCACTTTAGAAGAAATCATAGCAGCACTAGCAGATAGGTACAGCCCCGGGACAAGACAAAATTACGGCCGGACTTCTAACCAACCTCGGCACGGAGGCACTGCAGCAACTTACGATTTACGTTAACGAATGCTGGCGCATCGGCACCATTCCACAGGAATGAAAAACAGCCAATGTACACTTTATCCCCAAACCCGGCCAGAAAATCAGCGTTGAAAACCTACGCTCCATATCCCTCACGTCGTGCGCAGGCAAACTCATGGAAAAGGCAGTCCACGCGCGTCTCTCCAACTATCTAGAGAACAACGAGCTACTGCCACACTTGTTTGGATTCAGAGCACATCTGTCCACCCATGATGTGCTTCTGCAACTCAAACGCGAAGTAATTGATCCAACACGCAGAAACAGTGACCGAGCACCTCTATCCCTCGACCTCAAAGGAGCGTTTGACAATGTCAAACACTCCACAATCCTCCAGAACCTCCAGACTGTGGCCAGCGAGTCTACTGATACATCTATGATTTCCTTAAAGACAGAACGGTCAACATCAGCATCGACACTAAACAAACAACGCAAGTGAAGATGGGCACGAGAAGCACTCCGCAAGGGGCAGTATTATCCCCACTTCTGTTCAATATTGCACTCCGAAATCTCCCACCTCTTCTAAATCAGATACAGGGCATACGACACGCCCTGTACGCTGACGATATAACCATCTGAACAACCACAGGTAGTATGAGAGTGATTAAATAAAAACTACAAATAGCGGCAACAACAGTTCAGAATTATGCACGAGCGTGTGGACTAACCTGCTCTCCCGAAAAATGGGAACACCTAGTCTTCCGCCAGCACAAAAATCAGGCCACGATCGACATCCACGTTGACAACTCACCAATAAAGGAAGTTCAGACCGTCAAGATTCTGGGTCTGTGCATCAATAACAATGGCAACAATCACCTCGCCATCCAGAAACTCCGCCTCGTGAGCGAGCAAGTCGCCAGGATGATCGCCAGAATAACGACATGGAAATCAGGGAAGCGCGAAGAAGATACTCTCCGACTGGTGCAGGTCTTCGTCGTGAGCCGCATCGTCTATGCAGCACCCTACCTCCGTCTCAAAAAGTTCGGCATCAAGAACCTCGACGTCATAATCAGAACAGCCTACAAGAAGGCCTTGGGCCTCCCTCTTACGACATCGACGGACCGGCTTTTACGACTGGGCGTCCACAACACGGTAGACGAACTGGTAGAGGCACACCTGACGGCGCAGGTGGTACGACTCTCCACGACTCTGACTGGCCGACAAGTCTTGAACGACTTGAACATCAATTGCCCCCGACAGCTAGACCCTAAAAGCGACATCCCAGCCTCATGGAGAGGACAATTCAAGGGAACTCCATTGCCGAGAAATATGCACCCCGATTTTCACCACCCAAGACGACAAGCACGAGCGGAAGCTATGAAAGGGCACTTCGGCGGGCGCGAAGGCGTGTTTTATGTCGATGCTGCGGGTCCTGAACAGGGAATGGCGGCCGTTGCGGTAGTGCATCAAAATCAAACAGTGGATGGCCTAATATTGCCCAGCCAAGACACACTGGCTGCGGAAGAAGTGGCGACATGCCCTAGCTGCAACACACACTACCTCAGAATACATGCTTACAGATTCACAGACAGCATATCGCAATTACCTCAGGGGCAGGATTGCACCGCTAGCAGCTAAAATCCTGCAAGATACTTGCACCGTGGCTACCAACCCACGCATAAACACTTAGTATGGGTACCAGGTCACCAGGGCATCCCAGGGAATGAGAGCGCACACGCGTCAGCCCGAGCATTTCTCCTCTGGGCACCTAATACGGATCTCGTGGAACCTCCTACCCCATTGCTAACCTACACTGAAATACTTCAGCACTTAAGATTATCTCGCCGGGTCTACCCTCCACCGGCAAAGACACTAGACAAAGGGGAGGGGGTACACCTCTGCAAGCTACAGACCAACACTATTAACAACCCACGAAGACTACACGCAATAGATCCAGAGTCATCTGACTCACAATTCAAATTCTGCGGGGAGAAGGCGGACCTGTACCATATGGTATTTGCAAGTTGATGCCTCGTTATGGACAAACAATCCATCGTCCGAGCCGGCAGTTTTACCCACCGGATTGAAGCTTGCCTCCTGTGGATCCGATGCATCCCACGTTGTTGCTTTGGTCACAGATGCTACTAGTGCCACCGTACCTCCGGCTGCTGATGAAACTTCGTTCTGCCACATGATCAGCGCTGGTCTCAGCTCACCTTAACGCCGTACTCTTGTGGATATTCTTCTACCCTTTTCGCCTATGTTTGACTTTTCTCAAACAGATGGACCAACCTCTTGCCCTGCACCTCGGACACATCATACCATCGACACTGGTTCGGCTCGTCCCATCCGTCAAAAGTCATATCGCGTGTCCCCGTCTGAGCGCAAAGTCATTCAGGAGCAAGTGGAGGACATGCTACGGAAGACGGTGATACAGGAGTCATCTAGCCTTTGGTCAGCCCCTGTTATTCTCGTACGCAAGAAAGATGGTTCGTGGCGATTCTGCGTCGATTACCGGCGTCTGAATTCTGTTACGAAAAAGGATGTCTATCCTCTTCCTCGCATAGACGACGCCCTCGACTGCCTTTCTGGTGCGTCTTATTTTTCTCGTCTTGATCTCAGATCTGGCTACTGGCAAATTCCAATGGACCCTGCGGATAAGAAAAAAACAGCCTTCGTAACGCCAGATGGCCTTTATGAGTTTAATGTTATGCCATTCGGGCTGTGCAATGCGCCTGCCACATTTGAACGATTTATGGACACAGTTTTGCGCGGCTTAAAATGGGACATTTGTCTGTGCTATCTGGACGATGTCGTAATATTAGGGAAGTCTTTCGAAGAACACAATGACCATCTAGCTCGTGTCTTGAATTGTCTGCACAACGCCGCCCTAATTCTAAACTCGAAAAAGTGTCGCTTTGGAAGCGCCAACCGCCCTAATTCTAAACTCGAAAAAGTGCCGCTTTGGAGAGCGCCAAGCGCTGGTGCTAGGACACCTTGTCAATGGTGATGGTGTAATGCCGGATCCTCAGAAAACTGCCGCTGTTGAGTCTTTTAAACCCCCGCAGACAGTGAAGGAGTTGCGCAGTTTTCTAGGGTTGTGTTCGTATTTTAGACGCTTCATACATCGCTTTGCTGACGTTGCTTACCCATTGACGTGCCTTCTGCACAAAAACTCTACTTTTAACTGGACACCAGACTGCGACGCGTCATTTCGTCAACTGAAGTTTCTTTTAATATTGAAACTCATCCTACGTCACTTCGATCCTGCTGCAATGGCATAAGTACACACGTACGCTAGTGGAATTGGTCTTGGTGCAGTTGTTGTCCAACGGCACGATGGATGAGAGCATGTTATCGCGTACGCAAGTCGTACCCTGAGCAAACCGGAGCGAAACTACACAGTCACCGAACAGGAATGTCTGGCTGTCGTTTTCGCTGTGCAGCGTTTCCGTTCATATTTATACGGATGGTCCTTTACTATCGTAACTGACCATCATTCACTCTGTTGGCTGCGGAACCTTCGAACCCATGTGGTCGCCTCGCACGCTGGGCCCTCCGGTTACAGGAATATTACTTTGCCGTGGTGTAAAAAAGCGGGAGGCGTCATGAAGACGCGGATTGTCTTTCTAGGATGCCAATGGCCACGACCGAATCTGACAGCGACGATTTCGACAATTACATATCGGCCCTCAAGGCAGCGTTCCCCGACACGAGTGTTTTCAAAATAGAACAGCAAAGGGATAGCAGTCTGCACGTAATCACCGACTCACAAGCGGCGTGTCGGCTCCTCCTTGCAGGCAGAATACCTAAAAAATTATCTCGCTTCACAACTAACCCATTGGCTACAACCTCACAGCTCAAACATCAGATCACTTGGGTTCCGGGGCACTCTGGATTGGAAGGTAATGAGGTCGCGGATAGGCTAGCTCGAGGTCACACAAACCGAGCGGCCACTAATCCCGATCTCACAACCAGCATTCCTGTCCCAGCGACTTACGGCGCGCGACTTATAAGTACCTACGGGAACAACGTAGGATTTATCCCCCTCCACACAAGGGTCTAAATGCACAAGAAATGCGGGAATGGAGACAGCTTCAAACCAACACTTACCCCAACCTACATCAATACAACATAATGTTCCCAGAACACTACACAGACATATGCCCTTGGTGCAATGACCAGCCCACCACCTACCATGTCACATGGGGGTGCACAGGCCTCAAACCTCCACACATAAACATGCACCATTCGGAGGCGCAGTGGGAGGCCACTCTGCAATGCTCTGATCTAGAGACCCAGCGTAGGCTGGTAACTCAGGCAAGAGCGGCAGCCCAGGCCACTGGGGTCTTGAAATGAAGACTCCACTCACTGCCACCCCCCCCCCCCTTTTTTTATTCTTTCTTTTTCTTTTTTTTTTTTTTCTTTTTGAAATAAAGTTTTCTCTCTCACTCTCTGCAGCCTCTCTTTGCCGCCTCCCAAGCCAGCGCAGCTGCAAGCCGTTTTTGCGTGCGTGATGGCCTCCTGTGGAAAAAGAGTTATTCGCCTGTCGGCCAGCGATACCTACTCGTAGTTCCCAAGACACTTTGCACGGACGTATTGCGTGTCATGCATGATGATCCAACGTCTGGGCATTTGGGATCAGTTCCAAGAAAGTTCCAAGATCGTGTTCAAGAAAGATTTTACTGGCCCAGAATGCGCTCGACTATTGAACAATACGTTGCTAGTTGCAAGCGCTGTCAACGCCACAAACATCCCACTGCAACTCCATCTGGCTTGCTGCATCCTGTGAAGACTCCCACAGCTCCGTTTGATCAAGTAGGCATTGACCTCGTAGGTCCGTTTCCGAAGTCCTTTGATGAAAATCGCTGTATTGTAATCTGCGTGGACTACCTCACACGTTACTGTGAAACCGCCGCTATTCCGTCTGCTACGGCGCATGAAGTGTCGCTTTTCCTGCTGCATTCAGTTGTCTTACGACATGAGCCGCCACGAATTGTCATCCCTGATCGGGGCCGACAATTGAAGAGCTCATGCGTTTATGCTCCGTAACTTCCCGACACTCGACGCCATACCATCCCCAGACAAATGGCTTGACTGAGCGCGTAAACAGAACGCTTATAAACATGCTAGCCATGTATGTGGATGCAGAGAATAAGGACTGGGACACTATACTTCCCTTTATCACGTATGCGTTCAATACCACCACGCATGAGACGACTGGGTACAGTCCATTCTTCCTGCTGTATGTCAGACCGCCACGCTACTCCCTGGATACTATCCTGCCCTTCTCAAGCCGTGAAGATCCCTGCCTGACTGAGACCCTCTGTCTCACCGAAGAAGCTCGGAGAATCGCCCGCTTACGGTCTGGTGCGTCACAAGAACGTTCCAAAGCACGGTACGATGCCAGTCACCGGCGTGTAACGTATTCCATAGGTGATTTAGTCTGGCTGTGGCGTCCAATTCGGCGCCGCGGCCTACATCAAAAACTCTTGGTCCACTATGACGGCCCATATGTGGTTGTGAAACGCATCAGTGATTTAACGTATGCAATAGCCCGCATGACAGCATCGGGTCGTCGGTCTGCCAAAATCGAACTATACCATGTTGCCCGCTTGAAGCCGTGTCAGCCTCGAATGGCTCACGAACACGACCAGAAAGCTTCGTCTAAGAAGGGGGGAAATGTCACGCTACTGACGACGATGAAGGATTGTGATGGTGTGGAAGAATAGGAGGAAGAAGCATTGGTTTCTGGGGGCTAGTAGGCTTCATCTTTTCCCGCTACCTCAGCACTGTAAATAAACACCCCTTTCTTATTACACCGAAACAATATTCAGACATATCAGCTCCTGTTCTAATTGCTTTGCTGGACTGTTTCCACAAACATACAAAATGTACCTGAAATGAAAATGTACCAGAAATGATAAGGACACATAAGGAGACATATCAGCTCCTGTTCTAATTGCTTTCCTTCGAAGTGCGAAAACACATAAGGAGACATATAAGCTCCTGTTCTAAGACCATTTTCTACACTAAGAGGTTTTATTTCCGGCAGTTTCTATAAACATATAAAGATGTTTTAAGCTCCTGTTCCAAGACCATTCTCTACACTAAGATGTTTTATTTTCGGCAGTTTCCACAGACTACAAAATGTTCCCGAAATAATAAGGATAAGGAGACATACCAGCTCCTATTCTAATTGCTTTGCTGGACAGTTTCCACAAACATACAAAATGCTCCTGAAATGAAAATGTTCCAGAAAGAATAAAGACACATAAGGAGACATATCAGCTCCTGTTCTAATTGCTTTGCTGGACAGTTTCCATAAACATACAAAATGTTCCTGAAATGAAAATGTTCCTAAAATGATAAGGACACATAAGGAGACATATCAGCTCCTGTTCTAATTGCTTTCCTTCGAAGTGCGAAGACACACAACGTGACATATAAGCACCTGTTCTAAGACCATTCTATACACTAAGAGGTTTTATTTCCGGCAGTTTCCGCAGACATACAAAATGTTCCTGAAATAAGGATACATATCAGCTCCTGTTCTAATTTTTTCCCTTCGAAGTGCGAGGACACATAAGGAGACATAATCTCCTGTTCTAAGGCCATTCCCTACACTAAGAGGTTTTATTTCCGGCAGTTTCCATGGACATACAAAATGTTTTGTGCCGCAGGACACATAAGACACATTGGTTTCCTATACAAATTGTTCCTGAAATAATAAGGATACATAAGGAGACATATCAGCTCCTGTTCTAATTGCTTTGCTGGACAGTTTCCACAAACGTACAAAATGTTCCTGAAATGTGCATCGTAGGACACATAAGACTTATTACTTTCCTATGACCCACTCCGAAGTAGCTCCTGCTTAAATGTCATGTCTGAGAACTGGGGTAAATTTGTGAATTAGGTATAAGACACATTGGTTTCCTATACAAAATGTTCTTGAAATAATAGGGATGCATAAGGAGACATATCAGCTCCTGTTCTAATTGCTTTGCTGGACAGTTTCCACAAACGTACAAAATGTTCCTGAAATGTGCATCGTAGGACACATAAGACTTATTACTTTCCTATGACCCACTCCGAAGTAGCTCCTGCTTAAATGTCATGTCTGAGAACTGGGGTGAATTTGTGAATTAGGTATAAGACACATTGGTTTCCTATACAAAATGTTCCTGAAATAATATGGATACATAAGGAGACATATCAGCTCCTGCTCTAATTGCTTTGCTGGACAGTTTCCACAAACGTACAAAATTTTCCTGAAATGTGCATCGTAGGACACGTAAGACTTATTACTTTCCTATGACCCACTCCGAAGTAGCTCCTGCTTAAATGTCATGTCTGAGAACTGGGGTAAATTTGTGAATTAGGTATAAGACACATTGGTTTCCTATACAAAGTGTTCCTGAAATAATAAGGATGCATAAGGAGACATATCAGCTCCTGTTCTAATTGCTTTGCTGGACAGTTTCCACAAACGTACAAAATGTTCCTGAAATGTGCATCGTAGGACACATAAGACTTATTACTTTCCTATGACCCACTCCGAAGTAGCTCCTGCTTAAATGTCATGTCTGAGAACTGGGGTAAATTTGTGAATTAGGTATAAGACACATTGGTTTCCTATACAAAATGTTCCTGAAATAATAGGGATACATAAGGAGACATATCAGCTCCTGTTCTAATTGCATTGCTGGACAGTTTCCACAAACGTACAAAATGTTCCTGAAATGTGCATCGTAGGACACGTAAGACTTATTACTTTCCTATGACCCACTCCGAAGTAGCTCCTGCTTAAATGTCATGTCTGAGAACTGGGGTAAATTTGTGAATTAGGTTTTGGTGTCTAGTTGCAGTATTTCAGTTGCACATTTGGCACTTGCCGGCAGTAATCAGATGGAATTCGCATCTACACGAAGTACAAGGCTGTTACCCGAAAATCCTGTTATATAGTTCGTGGCTATCTGGGTGGCCATTTATTCGAGGCGAGTGCAAACGCTGATGCGGCCAAAAAAACGCTCTGGCTGTTAATTGTACCCTGGCTTACTGCTTTGACAGGACCATTGAATGAAATACAACTAATGACGATTGAAAACCGGTTAGGAGTGCACTGGTCATTGCTACCTAATGATTGTCGGATCATGCCAAATAAGATTTTTAGGGTGTCGTGACTTGTTAAAGCGATCGCTTCACTAGCCCCATTACGCAGAAAACCGGTCGCCGGCGTGTGGACTCGATGATGTTCCATAATGGCTTCAGATATTTATTATTATTATTATTATTATTATTATTATTATTATTATTATTATTATTATTATTATTATTATTATTATTATTATTATTATTATTATTATTATTATTATTATTATTGGGCAGATGAGTTTCGCCGCTCGCGTTCTCTTTGCAAACGCTTATACAAGCGGGACTACGACTCCTATCTTGAGTCTTTAGAGAGAACTGCCTCAAATCGTCCTAGTCGGTTCTGGCGTTACGTTCGCAAGCGTTTCATTAAATCAGATTTGAGTATCAGCTTAGTTGACTCTCAGGGGTCGGAAATTCGGGATGTTGCCGACAGTTTTGCCCAACATTTTTCCTCCGTTTACAAACATCCACATTGTGATTCCGTTTGCCTCCCATCTGGTGCACTTCCGTTCTCTTTGACGAGGAGTTGATAACTGAGTCTTAAACGCCTGAGACCATCTTTGTCTCCTGGACCTGATGGCATTCCAGCCGCCATAATAAAAGCCTTCAGTTATATCTTTGTACTAGTACTGACCGCCATATTTAATAACTGTTTAAAAAATGCTGCCTTTCCTCGCGTGTGGAAAATGGCACGCGTGTTTTTTGTCTTCAAGTCTGGAAACAAATCTGATGTTTCCAATTATCGTTCGATTTCTCTTCTATGTGCAACCTCGAAGCTTTTCGAATTAGCTTTGCACAATGTACTTTCCTTCCACCTCAAACATATCATAGTACCGAATCAGCATGGCTTCATGTCGGGTCGCTCTACTTCTACCATCCTAGTCACGTTTATGACGTATGCCTCAGCAGAAGTCCTTCAGAGAGGTCAGGTTGACACTGTGTACTGTGATATGAGCCATGCTTTCGACGTTGTTACTCACTCACTACTTCTTGAAAAGCTTCTACTCTCTGGCGTCGAAGTCTAACTCGTAGCCCTCCTACGCAACTATCTCCTTGATCGCTTCTGCTTTGTCAGTGTCGATGGACAGACCTCTTTCGTTTACCCTGCAACCAGTGGAGTTCCTCAAGGTTCTGTACTAGGCCCGCTTCTCTTCTCCGTTTTTATTAATGATGTTTCCTCGGCGATCAAGAACTCCTCGTTTCTTCTTTATGCTGATGATATAAAAATATTCAAGGTAATACATTCCTTTCAAGATTGCTTGTTGTTGCAATCGGACATATCTGCGTTCTCTGATTGGTGCACGAAGAATCAACTTACCCTCAATTCTTCTAAAACTAGGTTGTCTCATTTACTCGTAAAACACATAGCTTTCTCTACCATTATTCTGTGAATTCTGTGCTGTTGGACAGGGTTGATGAAATTAATGACCTTGGTGTACTTTTTGACCACACCTTCAGCTTCTCCTCTCATACTAAACGCATTGCTCAGCGGGCTATGCGCACACTCGGATTCGTTTGCAGACTTTCGAGAGAGTTCCGTACTCCACTTCCGTTCTTAAAACTGTACCTGTCTATATGCTTGCCGCTCTTGGAGTACGCGTCGGTTGTTTGGAATGGCACTTGCAAATCGAACTTGGACAAGGTTGACAGAGTAGAAAAAATTTTTTTACGGATATTTCATTATCGCTTCATGGATCCCCTTCGTGGATCACTGCCTTGTCGTGGCGGAGGGGCTTGCGAAACGCGATGAAGTCGTGAGCTCTGCTGTGTAGGGCCACCCAAGATAGACAGGTCACGGCAGAGAGTTCTGACAAAATGTGATTCACTGGAGAAGGTAATGGCAACCCACTCCAGTATTTCTTGCCAAGAAAACCCCATGGCCAGTCACAATACCATTAATGATATGGCGCCGGAAGATGAGCCCCCCAGGTTGGAAGGCGTCCCACATGTTACTGGGGATGAACAAAGGGCGATTCCTAGTAGCTCCAGGACGAATGAAGCGGCTGGGCTAAAGCCAAAAGGACGCTCAGTTGTGGATGTGTCGGAAAGCGACCGGAAAGTCCGATGTTGCAAGGAGTTATATCACATAGCAACATGGAATGTAAGATCTATGACGCAAGGTAAACTGGATGTCGTCAAGCGAGAAATGGACAGATTGAACATTGATATCTTGGGTATCAGCGAGCTCAAGTGGACCGGAATGGGAGAATTTAACTCCGGCGACCATTATGTCTTTTATTGTGGGCACGAATCCAAGAGAAGGAATGGGGTCGCTCTCATAGTAAACAGAAGAATGGGCAAAGCAGTGCTAGGGTACAACCCCAAGAACGACCGAATGATTTCACTTCGGATCCAAGGTCAACCTTTCAACATAACAGTTATCCAAGTCTATGCACCGACCACTACTGCTGAAGAAGCTGACGTTGAGAGATTTTATGTGGACCTACAATGCCTTTTAGACCGCACCCCATCATCAGACGTCGTTTTTCTCATAGGAGACTGGAATGCTAAGGCAGGGAGTGAAGAAATATCCGGAATTACAGGCAAGTTCGGTCTTGGTGAACCAAATGAAGCTGGGCAGAGACTAGTAGAGTTTTGTCAAGAAAACAACCTGACCATAGCGAATACTCATTTTCAACAGCACAAGAGGCGCCTGTACACATGGACTTCACCGGACGGTCTGTACAGGAATCAGATCGATTATATTATTTGCCGGCAGAGATGGAGAAGCGCTATACAAGCAGTAAAAACAAGGCCTGAGGCCGATTGTGGCACCGATCATCAGCTTCTTGTTGCCAAGATTAAGCTTCGATTGAGGAAAACGCAGAAAACTAGAAGGCCTTTCAGGTATGATCTGGATCAAATTCCATTAGAATATGCTGTGGAAGTGAGGAATCGATTTGAAGAATTAGATCTAGAAGACAGAGAGCCCGAAGAGATGTGAACTGATGTTCGTGATATAATACAAGAAGTTGCTGCTAAGGTAGTTCCAAAGCAAAAGAAATGCAAGAAAGCAAACTGGTTATCTGAAGAGGCTTTGCAAATAGCTGAGGAAAGGAGGATGGCAAAAGTTATGGGGGAAAGAGAAAGATACAAGGTTGTCAATGCGGATTTTCAGAAAATAGCAAGGAGAGATAAGAATGCCTTCCTGAACATACAGTGCCAAGCAGTTGAGGACAACAGCCAATTAAGGAACACAAGAGCTCTGTATAAGACAATCAAAGATATCAAAGGAAGCTTCTGTGCTAAGCTGGGCGTGATAAAGGACAAACGAGGCAAGGACCTCACTGAAGCCTCAGAGATAAAGAAGAGGTGGCAGGAATACACAGAAGAACTGTACAAGAAGGACCCGTATGTGCAAGCCCAACATAAGACGGTTGTGATCACTGATCTCGAGCCGGGCATCCTGAAGAGTGAAGTTGAATGGGCCTTAGCCAGCCTTGCTAAGAACAAAGCTAGCGGAATTGATGGCATTCCAGCTGAGTTGCTTCAAAACCTCAACCATGATGCTGTTAACATTCTGCATACATTATGCCAGAAGATTTGGACAACCCTGCAGTGGCCACAGGATTGGAGGAGGTCAGTTTACATCCCCATTCCAAAGAAAGGCAGTGCCAAAGATTGTTCCAACTACCGCACGATCGCGCTTATTTCGCATGCTAGCAAGGTGATGTTGAAAATCCTCCAAGGTAGGCTGCAGCAGTATGTGGATCGGGAGCTTCCGGACGTGCAAGCTGGGTTTCGCAAGGGCAGAGGAACTAGAGACCAAGTTGCCAACCTTCGCTGGATCATGGAAAAAGCAAGAGAGTTCCAGAAACCCATCTATTTCTGCTTTATTGATTATGCGAAAGCGTTTGACTGCGTAGATCATAGCAGATTGTGGCAAGCTCTCCAAGAGATGGGAGTTCCAATTCACCTTATCTGTCTCCTCAGGAACCTGTATGAAGGACAGGAGGCCACAGTCAGAACTGGACATGGTCTTACTGATTGGTTTCCGATTGAGAAAGGAGTGAGGCAAGGCTGCATACTGTCGCCCTGCCTATTTAACCTATATGCAGAGTGCATCATGAGGAAGGCCGGTCTGGACGAGTCTTCAGCTGGAGTGAAGATTGCTGGAAAACGTATCAACAACCTTAGATATGCGGATGATACCACTTTAATGGCAGAAAGTGAAACGGAACTCAAGAGACTTCTGATGCGCGTACAAGAAGAGAGTAAGAAGTTTGGGCTTAAACTGAGACAAAGATCATGGCGTCTTGCCTTATCAAGTCCTGGAGCATCAAGGGACAAGAAGTGGATGGAAGCTGTGACAGATTTTCTCTTCTTGAGCTCCAAGATTACCTCGGAAGGAGACTGCAGCCATGAAATTAGGAGACGCCTGCTTCTTGGAAAGAGAGCAATGGTTAGCCTTGACCGCCTATTAAAGAGCAGAGACAGTCTGCCAACCAAGATCCGTATAACTCGTGCTATGGTCTTTCCAGTTGTGATGTATGGATGCGAGAGTTGGACTGTGAAAAAGGCTGACCGCCGAAGAATTGACGCGTTTGAATTGTGGTGCTGGCGAAGACTCCTGAGAGTTCCTTGGACTGCCAGAAGATCAAATCAGTCAATATTGTCGACCATAAACCCTGACTGCTCATTGGAGGGTCAAATTCTAAAGTTAAAGCTCAGCTACTTGGGTCATCTGATGAGAAGAGAGGAGTCGCTGGAGAAAGATTTGATGTTGGGAAAGGTTGAGGGTCGCCGGAGAAGGGGTAGGCAGCGAACGCGATGGTTAGATGGCATCCTCGAGGCACTGCAGACTAAGTTATGTGATGTTAGGAAGATAGTGAGAGACCGGAAAGCGGGGCGTGACATGGTCCATAGGGTCACGAAGAGTCGGACACGACTGAACGACTGAACTGAACTGACATTATCGCTTACCTTGCGCAACTTCCTCCTCTCGCTCCACCGGGAGCGCCCAACTGAATGTTCCTTCTCTTCACTGCCGTCGTATCAGAGCTGATGTCATTTTTCTGTACAAACTCCTTCATGGCCACGTTATGTGCCCTCAGCTCTTAGAGTACATCAATCCTACTGCGCGTTCCGCGAAAGAGCATGAGGGAATTCACACCATTTCAAGTTTCTCCGTCTCTTCATTCCCATTCCCTTCTGGACCGAATGCAGTGGTTATTTAACTCTTTTTGTCCTCACCTTGACATCTTCCAAAACTCGCTCTGTTAATTTATATTGGATGTTCGTAGTGTTGTATTCTAAATAGTACTTTATCACATATAACTCCCACTTTCTAGCCTAAAATATTGTATTTACTTCACGTTTTGCTTTTTCTCATGTTCAATGCTGTCTGTATCTTGAACTGCTTTTTATCCGTTTCTTACTTATATTTCAACTTTAAACTTTATATTCGAATCTTATACTGTCCCGTGTTCAATTCTATTTCTTTATTGTATTATTCTGTATTTCTAGTCTGTGTTTTAAGTACCACGCACTTGTTGCGCCTGGAATGGTTGTTTATTTTGTGTATATTTCTATATTATTATGATCAATGTCAGTTATTTGTTGTTTTTTTCTCTCTATCTACCGTTCTTTTTTTTTTTCGTGATATGCTCAATTCTCTCACTGTGTATATTAGTGATGCTACTCATTGATTGCTTTCTTTCCGTGATACTTTTCGTCTCAGTTTCATTTCATGTGTTATTTATTTCTTCTTTTGTGTTCTCTCTGTGTGTGTAAGCATGTTTGTGCATTTTCATTTTTGTTTCTTGTTTGTTATATGGACGCCCAAGTATTTATGGGATATGACTGTCTCCAAAGGTGATTCATTTAGACAGTAAAGCGAAACAATATTTAGGCGAAAGCCTTTAATGGCTTATTCTGTCGTGGACAAAGTGTGGCCCGCTTGTGCGGCGGCTGTCGTGTGGCGTTCCTTGACGCGCGTTCAAGTGTGGGATTGCAGATGGCAGGAACGCTAGAAAAGATGAGACTTCTGGAGCAAAGGCGCAGTATCTGTCACACTTTCTCTGACAAGTGTGCGTTTGAATGGTACGCCATCGCTCTTCTGCCCCGCTGGGGTGGTGCAGTTGCAAGACGCCCGACTACTGTGCCGGAGTACCCGGTTTCGAACCCGACCTCGGCGGCTGTGTTTCGATGGAGGCGAAACGAAGAGGCGTCCGTGTGCTGTGCGATGTCAGCTCACGTTAAAGATCCCCAGGTGGTCAAAATTACTCCGAAGCCCTCCACTACGGCTCCTCTTTCTCTCTTTCCACTTTCATTCCCACCTTCCTCCCTTCCCTTACGGCGCAATTGAGGTGTCCACCGCTAACAAGTGAGACAGTTACCGCGCCTTTCCCTTCCTATAAATCAATCAATCAGCGCTCTTGTCGCGTGGCGTTCCTTGGCGCGTTTAAGTGTGGGATTGCAGATGGCAAGAACGCTAGACAAGGTGAGACTTCTCAGGCTTTCGCCTTACACTACTTTAGTCACTAAAGTCCCTCGAAATTTTTAGAACTCCTACCTACGCGCATTACTTTACATTTTGCATCATTTAATTCTATTAAAACACCAGTTATAAATGCTTTCTAAGTCTGACTGGGGGGTTTGGGTATTACTATCACTTTTAATTTCTCGGAACACTACACAATCATCGGCAAATAAATTAATGGATGAAGATGAACAACGAGACAAATTATTAATACATATTAAATATAACAGAGGGCCTCAGGCAGAGCCCTGCGGGACACCAGATGAAACATCTATTAAGAATGAGCTGCAATTATTTGTTGCTACAAATTGTTGGCGGTTAATGTTTCAGAAATCATTCAATCCTTTTTAGCTATTGGTCATCAAGATTAATTTGACGCAGTTTAAGTAATAGGAGTTTGTGGCATACCTTGTCAAAAGCCCTTAAAAAATAAAAAAATATGCAGTCTGCGTATGAATTGTTTCGAGAATGACATAGACCTTGTGTGTGAAAGACAAAAGCTGGGTATCGCAAGAGTATTGCTTTCGGAACCCATGCTGTGAGGAATTAAAAAATGAAATGGGCACAAGAAAATTTGCGAGGTTAGAAAATATTATACGTTCGTAAATCTTACACGGAATGGAAGTAAGGGATATCGGCCGGTAGTTATTTGGTGATTGCTTGCCATCCGGATTTGAAGACTGGCACAACCTTTCCGATTTTCCAATTGCGTGGCAGGCATCCTGTATCTAAGCTTTGCTGGAATATTTTTGAGAGAAACATAAAGGACAATGTATTAGTATACTCTTAAGAAATTTCACGTCAATATCATCAATGCCGGGCGAAGAATAATTTTTTAGCGAATGTACAACATTCTGCATGCCTACAGTACCTATTGTAATGGAAGGCATGACAACATTGTTTAGAAGCACTGGAAACTGTGGGACAGTAGCGCTAGAGAAGGTTTTAGCGAAAATTTATTTCAGTAGTGCGGAAAATCTACTGTCAGGGACGCTTTGACCATTTTAATCTGTTAGCGAAATCGTGCAGTTCTCGTTCGGGCCAATACAATTCCAGAACTTTTTTGCGTTATCAGCGAGCATTGAAGGTAGAGTATTTTGCAGGAAATTCGAGATTAGCGGTGGAAAGGGAGCTAATGTAAGCATCTGCGGCAGTTGTGTATGCCAAACAGCGTTGGTCCGTACCAATTTCCTTAGCTGAACGATATGAGCGTTTTTTACGGTTAGACATTCGTCTAATGGTTTTCTTGTACCATGGGGCTTTAGTGTTCGAGAATATTGTGCTTTGTGAAATATATTTGTTCGCTAAATTTTTATCTTTAACTACAAAATGGTTCCGGCTCTCCTCACTGCTACGAGTATCAAAGCTATCCAAAAAAGTATTAGAAATGAACATAATTCCTCATTAATGACATCGAAATAATCATGGATTATTTTAGTTTGGTTTTTCGAAGGCTTATTAACGGCTCTCACATTGAAGTTTAAGAAACGATGGTCACTTAAACCAGGCAGGTATGTTATATCAGAGGATAAGTCAAGCACATTAGTTAAGACCAAATCAAGGACGTTTTTGACGTCACCTGATACTCTTGCATATTTCGTTATAAGCTGGGACAAGTTAAATAGCATGCACATATAAAAACAATCCGTCGCGTGTGGACCACAAGTATAGGTGGCCTTTTCGAAATTAGACCACTGAATTAAGGGGAAATTAAAATCTCCCAAAGTAAAAAGCGGGGATGTAGGAAACTTATTAATTATAAAACTAATGGAATCGTGCAAATCGCTAACAGATGAAGACAAGTAGTTGGGGGGTCAGTAGCAAGCACAAAAAAAATAATTTTTTCTACCGTGGTTTCAATGAAGCACCTTTGAACTGTTGATGAGGTAAT
This sequence comes from Amblyomma maculatum, assembly GCF_055883805.1. Taxonomy (NCBI): domain Eukaryota; kingdom Metazoa; phylum Arthropoda; class Arachnida; order Ixodida; family Ixodidae; genus Amblyomma; species Amblyomma maculatum. The sequence goes on from NC_139347.1 coordinate 76,605,608, forward strand.
ATTCTTAGTGACGGCGATAGTGTTCCGCCGCCTTTTCTGGAAATGCGGTCGCATCTATAAAGATTAAAACTGCATGCAGATTCAAAGGCCTCAGCGTCAGTAATATCGCTATGCAACCATGTTATTGTAAAAACAAGGATATCAGTTTCGCACGTGTCATTAACGGAATGAAGAGTAACACGTTTATTTATTACACTGCGAATATTTGTGTATGATGGGGCTGGGACAGGTCACCGCCGCTTGCGACGGGGGCTAGCCTGCCACCGGGTGTTTGTCTGTTGACGGCCGTCATTGCACCCGCCACCTATTCGGTGGTGAACGACGGCTGTTGTTGCGGCGCGCGCCTCTCTCTCCCTCTTGCTTTTCTTTCTTCCCTGTTTTCTCTTCTGTCTGCACGAGGCAGCGGAGGTGGCTCAGCTACAGAGCCAGTAGCAGGTCCGTGCATTTTCTTTTCCTTCTTCCTACAGCCACAACAACAACAACAACAACAACAAAGAACAGATAAGCTACACGATGAAGCACCACTGTCCGTGACGCACCGCTATACTGGAGAAGGTCCGGACGGTTCCAATGCGAGGGGCGCTGAAGAAGTGGGACGATTCCTTGTTTCCTTGATGGTGTCATTCACATGCATAGATATAGCAGTTTTTTTATTATGATCAACTTGTTATATTTTAGACTAAAACGTGGCTGTTGCGGCATGAAGTAAGATTAACCGGCCAAGAAGACGCACACAGGAAAAATCGACACAGAAAGAAAGAGGCTGGACTACCAACTGATTTATTAGCAAGAACGGGGCTCAAATATATATAGGCGCTCAGTCACATGACCTTTCCACAATCGCCATCACATCCTTCCGTCGTGGAACCACAATTCACTTCCATCGAAACTCCTTTATCGTACCTACGCTTACCCAGTAATCACAACGTACATATAAAACTATAAAACAACACTATCTATGCAAAGCTGCGCCTGAAGGAACTAAAGTCATACACAATACAAACATTCACGTGATTACAAACAAGTGATTACAAAACAGATTGAATGAACCTGATTTCCTTACTTCGTAAAGCAACAGAACAATCACTACAGCATGCATCTCCTTTCTGTGTTATCATAAATGCTTCAAGAACTTCACGCGCTATTTTGTCGCGACTTCTGCCGAGAATCTTAATGCCGTCAAGCACTGGCTCACACCTGCACTCTTTACAGTGAAGGGGCAAATTAGACCCGGTTCCATTCCTTAGGGAATTCGAGTGCTCCAGTGCTCTGTCATTAACACAACGACCCGTCTGGCCTATATAGACCTTGCCGCAGGTCAGCGGTACTTCATACACCACACCGACCGCACATTCCACGAAGGGTTGGCCATGCCTATTTTCGCACTGGGGCTTCTTTTTCCGCCCGATGCGTGCACACAAGCCGCTCAGCTTCCTCGGGGCTGAGAATACGACAGGCACATCATACCTGGCTGCAACCTTTTTCAGGCTATGGGCGACACGGTGCGTCTAAGGGACCACCTGTGGTCTCCCTTTTCGAGGCTTAGCGGTGAAGCTTTTCTTGCCTTTCATTTTTTGTAACAGGGTCTCTGCTACTGCAGACACAACAGAGCACGGGAAGCCTGCCTTTTGAAGTCTGTTAATCTGATTATTAAAACTTACTTCCATCATGTGAGCGCAGGACTTGATCAGCGCCGATTCCAAGCAAAGAGAAGCGATCGCCCTTTTTACCGTCTTAGAATGCGATGAAGCGTAAGGCAGCAATTCTTTCTTGGCTCTGGGGAAATACATCCAACAGGCACGTCCTTTTGAAAAGGTGATGTTAATATCTAAAAATTGCAGGCAATTGTTCTCCGGTATCTCATGGGTGAAAGTAAGGCCTTTTCCTTGTTGTCCGAACAGGCTTAAGATTCCTTCTACCCTACTGGCATGCGTCAAGTTACGGTTAGTCTTTAAAATCACCAGAAAGTCGTCAACATACCTGAAAATTCGCAGGACAGAGCCGTTGTCAATAGAATGTGCTAAGGCACGGTCAATAGAAGACAAAAATATATTACATAGCACTGGGGCGACACAGGAACCTATGCAAATTCCCCTTTTTTGAATAAAAATCTTTGTTCCAAGAGACACAAAAGTGGAGCCAAGGTAAAACTCTAAAAGTGACAGGAAACTTTCCACACTAATACCTGATGAATTCTGAAAGGCTGTAACCCCATTAAAATCAATACACTCACGTACGGCCTCAAACAGTTCTGCATGCGGGACGGAATAAAATAAATCTTGAACATCAATGGAGAACATGAACCCGATGTCCTTCTGCTCTTTTAAGTAGGCAGTCACATCTGTCGCATTCTTGGTAGCGAAGGGATCATTAGTAATAAGTTTGTTTAAGTTTACAAGAAGAAATCGGCTAATTTGCTGTTGCCATGAGCCGCGCTCGCTGACAATACATCTGAAAGGCATTTCGGGTTTGTGCGTTCTAACGGGAAAAAATATCTGCAGGTGACCCTGTTTACATTTGCTAATGCCATTCGCCAACCTGGTGAGCTGCAAGTCCTTGCACATGTCTACCGCTTTTGTCTTCACTCTGCAGGCTTGTCTGCTCACCTGAACAAAGTTCTTTGACACCGCTAAGGAGGCCTTATTGTCGTAGGTTGAAGCTGTCATCACCACGAATCCGCCTTCTTTATCAGCCGGTAGTAGCCGCAGGTTGTTCTTTTCGAAGTAGCTTACTACTCGTTGCATACAGTCCTTTGGGGAAAGGTCCTTCTTCTGCACGGTCCTGAGGATGCTGTCTACTCCGTCCAAAAGGCACCTCTCACCATTTTCCCCAGCCTTGTATGCAAGCTTCCTGTTCAAGGCAAGCATTTCATGCGCAGGAATCCTGGGTGGAACGCTGTACTTTGGTCCCTTCTTCAGGGTATCGGCGATATCCTCAGGTATGCTGGCGTTGTCAGGGTTCACGACACTGCAGTGTTGCATAGGTTATTTTTGATGCTTTTTCGGCAAAAGATACAAAGTACGCTGCCACAGGAACTCAGTAGTTTGCGATGCAAGACTTCTGAACATCTTCATTCTGTTTTCAACGCTGTAATCTGGGACACCGGCACAACACAATACTCGAATCCAGTCGTACAGCAACCTTACTTGTCTCCAGAGCTCCGACTTCAAAATGCGTACAGACGCGTTTCACATGGCCGAAAGATGGACGAATCATTCCAAAGAAACCCATAACCTCAGCCGGAATAAACCCTTTCCGTAGGCAGTAGGTGATTACTCTTGCGCGGCAGGTTGCAGAAGCGATGTGAAAAATGATGGTTTGTACTTGAGCATAATGGGTATTTAGACATAGAGAAGGGCCCACTGTATAAGAAAGGTAATTCAGTAAAACACGTTGTTGGGCTAGTTGGTGCATTGCATGAAGTAAGAGTAACCGGCCAAGAAGACGCACACAGGAAAAATCGACACAGAAAGAAAGAGGCTGGACTACCAACTGATTTATTAGCAAGAACGGGGCTCAAATATATATAGGCGCTCAGTCACATGACCTTTCCACAATCGCCATCACATCCTTCCGTCGTGGAACCACAATTCACTTCCATCGAAACTCCTTTATCGTACCTACGCTTACCCAGTAATCACAACGTACATATAAAACTATAAAACAACACTATCTATGCAAAGCTGCGCCTGAAGGAACTAAAGTCATACACAATACAAACATTCACGTGATTACAAACAAGTGATTACAAAACAGATTGAATGAACCTGATTTCCTTACTTCGTAAAGCAACAGAACAATCACTACAGCATGCATCTCCTTTCTGTGTTATCATAAATGCTTCAAGAACTTCACGCGCTATTTTGTCGCGACTTCTGCCGAGAATCTTAATGCCGTCAAGCACTGGCTCACACCTGCACTCTTTACAGTGAAGGGGCAAATTAGACCCGGTTCCATTCCTTAGGGAATTCGAGTGCTCCAGTGCTCTGTCATTAACACAACGACCCGTCTGGCCTATATAGACCTTGCCGCAGGTCAGCGGTACTTCATACACCACACCGACCGCACATTCCACGAAGGGTTGGCCATGCCTATTTTCGCACTGGGGCTTCTTTTTCCGCCCGATGCGTGCACACAAGCCGCTCAGCTTCCTCGGGGCTGAGAATACGACAGGCACATCATACCTGGCTGCAACCTTTTTCAGGCTATGGGCGACACGGTGCGTATAAGGGACCACCTGTGGTCTCCCTTTTCGAGGCTTAGCGGTGAAGCTTTTCTTGCCTTTCATTTTTTGTAACAGGGTCTCTGCTACTGCAGACACAACAGAGCACGGGAAGCCTGCCTTTTGAAGTCTGTTAATCTGATTATTAAAACTTACTTCCATCATGTGAGCGCAGGACTTGATCAGCGCCGATTCCAAGCAAAGAGAAGCGATCGCCCTTTTTACCGTCTTAGAATGCGATGAAGCGTAAGGCAGCAATTCTTTCTTGGCTCTGGGGAAATACATCCAACAGGCACGTCCTTTTGAAAAGGTGATGTTAATATCTAAAAATTGCAGGCAATTGTTCTCCGGTATCTCATGGGTGAAAGTAAGGCCTTTTCCTTGTTGTCCGAACAGGCTTAAGATTCCTTCTACCCTACTGGCATGCGTCAAGTTACGGTTAGTCTTTAAAATCACCAGAAAGTCGTCAACATACCTAAAAATTCGCAGGACAGAGCCGTTGTCAATAGAATGTGCTAAGGCACGGTCAATAGAAGACAAAAATATATTACATAGCACTGGGGCGACACAGGAACCTATGCAAATTCCCCTTTTTTGAATAAAAATCTTTGTTCCAAGAGACACAAAAGTGGAGCCAAGGTAAAACTCTAAAAGTGACAGGAAACTTTCCACACTAATACCTGATGAATTCTGAAAGGCTGTAACCCCATTAAAATCAATACACTCACGTACGGCCTCAAACAGTTCTGCATGAGGGACGGAATAAAATAAATCTTGAACATCAATGGAGAACATGAACCCGATGTCCTTCTGCTCTTTTAAGTAGGCAGTCACATCTGTCGCATTCTTGGTAGCGAAGGGATCATTAGTAATAAGTTTGTTTAAGTTTACAAGAAGAAATCGGCTAATTTGCTGTTGCCATGAGCCGCGCTCGCTGACAATACATCTGAAAGGCATTTCGGGTTTGTGCGTTTTAACGGAAAAAAATATCTGCAGGTGACCCTGTTTACATTTGCTAATGCCATTCGCCAACCTGGTGAGCTGCAAGTCCGCTAAGCCTCGAAAAGGGAGACCACAGGTGGTCCCTTATACGCACCGTGTCGCCCATAGCCTGAAAAAGGTTGCAGCCAGGTATGATGTGCCTGTCGTATTCTCAGCCCCGAGGAAGCTGAGCGGCTTGTGTGCACGCATCGGGCGGAAAAAGAAGCACCAGTGCGAAAAGAGGCATGGCCAACCCTTCGTAGAATGTGCGGTCGGTGTGGTGTATGAAGTACCACTGACCTGCGGCAAGGTCTATATAGGCCAGACGGGTCGTTGTGTTAATGACAGAGCACTGGAGCACTCGAATTCCCTAAGGAATGGAACCGGGTCTAATTTGCCCCTTCACTGTAAAGAGTGCAGGTGTGAGCCAGCGCTTGACGGCATTAAGATTCTCGGCAGAAGTCGCGACAAAATAGCGCGTGAAGTTCTTGAAGCATTTATGATAACACAGAAAGGAGATGCATGCTATAGTGATCGTTCTGTTGCCTTACGAAGTAAGGAAATCAGGTTCATTCAATCTGTTTTGTAATCACCAGGCCTTGTTAGATATGTGTGTGCCCGTTATCATGGCGTTGATTCATGGTTTAATACCCGCGCGCAAAAATGTTTGTAATGTTTGTATGTGAATGTTTGTATTGTGTATGACTTTAGTTCCTTCTGACGCCGCTTTGCATAGATAGTGTTGTTTTATAGTTTTATATGTATGTAGTGATTACTGGGTAAGCGTAGGTACGATAAAGGAGTTACGATGAAAGTGAATTGTGGTACCACGACGGAAGGATGTGATGGCGATTGTGGAAAGGTCATGTGACTGAGCGCCTATATATATTTGAGCCCCGTTCTTGCTAATAAGTTCAGTTGGTAGTCCAGCCTCTTTCTTTCTGTGTCGATTTTTCCTGTGTGCGTCTTCTTGGCCGGTTAGTCTTACTTCATGCAATGCACCAACTAGCCCAACAACGTGTTTTACTGTTGCGGCAGTCGATTAGCGTAGTGCAAAATCTTTGTGTGCTCTATCCTAGTTTCAGGGAAAAAATCTTCAGATACAGTCGCATCATTGTCTTTAAAACTAGACCGTGAGGATAAGTTCTCCTTTATTTTGAAATTGGTAAACTTGGCTATAATAGGGCGGCATTGAGATTCATCGTAACGAAATCTGTACAGCTTGAAAACACTGGAAGGAGCTTGCCCTCAGTTTCTGCCCATGTTTCGTCGCTGTCAGGAATTTGTCTTCTAATTCTTTTGTGCGGATTATTAATGAATCATATTGGCTTGTCAGATTTGTTAAAAATAGAAGTCGTTTGAGCCATTTCTTCCCGGAGTGTACATCAAATAACAACGGCTTTTCTTCTAAGCACGAAAGGCGTTTGAATATGCCATCGAGTTTAGTGTCCATTCTATTTTGGCATTCCTTGATATCTTCCACACGTTTGGCTGACTCGTCCTGTTTGGCTGTCTCTTGCTCAGAGGCAGCCTTAAGTTCTATAAGTAGGTGTAATTTCGCGATGGTCTATGGAGCTGGCACCTTCAAACACAGTATTTTCAGAGCTGCTATCATTCGGGTTTCGCCGTGTTCCAGGACCAGGGTTTTGCTCAACATCCCCAGATTGTAACAGAAGAAAACTAAGATCTGAAGATTCAAATACAATGTTTCTTGTAACCCGTGGGCACGGGAACAGTATTAAAAAGGGGTCATTACTTCTCTTAGCATTTAAAGAAGGGCAGTCACTAACCTGCAGCACAAAGAAGCGAACTGCATAAGACATGCTGCCGAGTTCACTGTTCCCGAGCCCACCTGGGCGCGTACAGCTGTTGCGGCGAGCATTTTTTGTCGGCAATGGGCCATACGTCTAGCAAACTGATCGCCCAACGATGCAGATAGGGAGGAAGGAGCAGAGAAGAAGGTGGTGTCGAATAGTGTTGTGGGTTGACGGCCATAAACTAAGAAGAAAGGGCTGTATCCAGTGGTGCGCTGAACTGGAATCGTTTGCAAAAGTAACGAAAGGCATTACGGTGTCCCATCAGTTCTTATGGTTAGGACTGACGCACATGGAAATCATGTCGGACAAGGTGCGGCGAAAGCGCTCGATGAGGCCATTGGTCTGCGGATGACAACTAGAAGACGTCTTGTGGGCAATGTTGGCAGCGCGGAGTGCTTCCACCAGGATTTGAAAAAGAATGTTTTCTCTCGGTCGCTAATCAAGATACGTGGAGCACCATGGCGCAAGACGATCGCCCGTAGAAACAACTCGGCAATATCAGAAGCGGCACCGGAGCGAAGAGGGGCGTTTACGGCTTACAACGTCAGTTGGTCAATATCGGTTACGACCCAACAGTGACCGGCGGGCGTGAGAAGTAAAGGGCCGAATAAATCAACCACGACAGAATCTAAAGGCATGGATGGGCAAGACAGAATATGCAGGGGCCAGCAGGAAGCGATGTTGACCGCTTTCGGTGCTGGCAAGACGCACAGGAGGATATATATTTGGCGACACTTGTAGAAAGTCCGTGCCAAAAGTAGCGGCTTTTTATACAGTAGTACGTCTTGTTGTAACCTAAATGACCGGCAGTGGCGTCGTCGTGGTAAGTATCCAACGCTCGATGATGGAGAGAGCGAGGGACAATGGGAACCCACCGGTGACCAGTCGGGTGGTAAACAGAGCGTTAGAGCGTTCCGTGTGGAATCTGATAAAGGCGGAGCTGACGACCCAACCTTGCTAGAAGCCTTGCTAGTGAAGCTAGTTTAGCAGTGCTGTTAGAGGAACTAGAGGGCATGAAATGGGATGTCATAGGGCTTAGTGAGGTTAGGAGGCCGAATGAGGCATATACTGTACTGAAGGATGGGCATGTACTGTGTTATCGAGGTTTACCAGAGAGGCGACAACTAGGGGTAGGTTTCCTTGTCAATAAGTATATAGCGGGTAATATAGATGAATTCTATAGTATTAATGAGAGGGTTGCAGGCATCGTAATTAGGCTTAATAAGCGGTATAAACTGAAGGTTGTACAGGCCTATGCACCTACATGTAGTTATGATGACCAGGCAGTTGAAAGCTTCTATGAAGATGTAGAACCGGCAATGCGAAAAGTAAAGACGCAGTATACTGTACTAATGGGCGACTTCAATGCCAAGGTAGGGAAAAAACAGGCAGGAGACAAGGCAGTAGGTGACTATGGCATTGGTTCTAGGAATAGCAGGGGGGAGTTACTAGTTGAGTTTGCAGAGCGCAATAACTTACGAATCATGAATACCTTCTTCAGCAAACGGAAGAACCGGAAATGGACATGGAAAAGTCCTAACGGAGAGACTAAAAATGAAATCGACTTCATAATGTGTTCATCCCCCGCCATTGTGCAGGATGTAGAGGTAATCGGGAAAGTTCGATGTAGTGACCACAGGATGGTGAGGTCCCGAATTAGCCTAAATCTGAAGAAGGAACGCAATAGATTAGTAAGAAAGAAACCCATCAACGAATTAGCGGTGAGGGGGAGGGCAGAAGAGTTCAGGATCTCGCTAAAGAATAGGTATTCAGCTCTAACTGAGGATGGCGACATTACCCTAGAGGCAATGAACAATAATTTCAGAGATATCATTACTGAGTGCGCGGTAGAAGTAGGCGGTAGGACAGTTAGAGAGGATACCGGTAAGCTGTCTAAGGAGACGAAATATTTGATTAAGAAACGCCAGAGAATGAAAGCTTCCAATCCAACAGACCAGATCGAATTGGCCGAGATATCAAAGCTAATCAATAAGCGCAAGGTGGCCGATATAAGGAAGTATAACATGGAGAAAATTGAGCATGCTGTAAAGAACGGGAAAAGCCTTAAAGCGGTAAAGAAGAAATTGGGCATAGGCAAAAACCAGATGTATGCGATAAGGGACAAGGCGAGCAACATCATCACTAATATGGACAAGATAGTCAAAGTAGCCGAGGAGTTCTGTACAGATCTCTACAGTAGCCAAAGTAGTCAGGACCGTAATGAGATTGGCGGTAGGGAAAAACAGTCAGACGTTCCAACAGTAACGAAGGACGAGGTCAAGAAAGCACTAGAAACTATGAAAAGGGGGAAATCAGCTGGAGAGGATCAGATAACTACAGATTTGCTGAAGGACGGGGGGGATATCATGCTAGAAAAACTGGCCACCCTGTATACGCAGTGCCTGGTGTCATCGACGGTACCAGAAGCATGGAAGAATGCAAACATTATCCTCATTCACAAGAAAGGGGGCTCTAAGGACCTTAAAAATTACAGACCAATCAGCTTAGTGTCTGTTACGTACAAGGTATTTACTAAGGTAATCGCTAATAGAATCAGGACAACCTTAGACTGCAATCAAGCAAAGGATCAAGCAGGGTTTCGGAAACGGTACTCTACTATCGATCATATCCATACCATCAATCAGGTGATAGAAAAATGCTCGGAATATAACCAGCCCTTATACATAGCAATCATTGATTACGAAAAAGCATTTGACTCAGTTGAAACCTCGGCGGTGATGCAGGCATTGCGAAATCAGGGGGTAGACGAGCCGTACGTGAAAGTGCTGGAAGATATATATAGTGGCTGCACAGCAACCATAGTTCTACATAAAGAAAGCAACAACATTCCCATAAAGAAAGGTGTTAGGCAAGGAGACACAATCTCCCCAGTACTATTCACAGCTTGTTTAGAGGAAGTATTCAGAGACTTGGAATGGGAGCAGTTAGGGATAAGGGTAGATGGAGAATACGTCAGTAATCTGCGATTTGCTGATGACATTGCCTTGCTAAGCAACTCGGGGGATGAACTGCAAATAATGATTGATGACCTAGACAGAAAAAGTAGAAAGGTAGGCTTGAAAATCAATATGCAGAAGACTAAGGTAATGTTCAACAGCCTCGGGAAGGAACATCAGTTTACATTAGGTAGCGAAATACTGGAAATAGTAGGCGAATATGTCTACTTAGGACAGATAGTAACCGCAGATCCGGACCATGAAAAGGAAATATCAAGAAGAATAAGATTGGGATGGAGCGCATTTGGCAAGCACTCACAGATTATGACTAGCAGCTTACCGGTATCGCTCAAGAGGAAAGTATACAACAGTTGCATCTTGCCTGTACTCACCTATGGGGCTGAAACGTGGAGGCTAACCAAGAGAGTTCTACTTAAGTTGAGGACAACCCAGAGGGCTATGGAACGAAAAATGGTAGGGGTAACATTAAGAGATAGAAAGCGTGCAGAGTGGATCTGAGAAATAACTCAAGTTACCGACATTCTAGTGGAAATTAAGAAGAAGAAATGGACATGGGCAGGACATGTAGTGCGAAGAGAGGATAACCGATGGTCGCTTAGGGTAACAAACTGGATTCCAAGGGAAGGAAAGCGTAGCAGGGGGAGGCAGAAAGTTAGGTGGGCGGATGAGATTAAGAAGTTCGCAGGGGTCAAGTGGATGCAGCTAGCACAGAACCGGGTTAAGTGGAGAAATATGGGAGAGGCCTTCGCCCTGCAGTGGGTATAATCAGGCTGATGATGATGATGATGATGATGATGATGATGATGATGATGATGATGATTATCCAAGCAACTGCTGCGGGCGGTGATTGACCGCGGAGGCGAGCGATGGTTGTGCTGGAGTAAGGATAAGCTTGCTGCAAGGCCGGGAAATCAGTGCTGATGTCCAGCGGAGACACGTCAGTGTGTGCAACATCTATAGATGATCAGGAGGCTGACTTGAGGGGAACAGTGTAGAGGCTGTATGGGAGTTGGTTGTAGTAAACGGTAGCGGGCAACTTAGGGCGTCAGCATCAAGGTGTTTTCTGCCGGATTTGTAGGTGATTGTGATGGTCTACTCTTGTAGATGTAGTACCCAGCGGACCAACCGATCTGGCAAGTTCTTTAACGACGACAGCCAACAGAGCGCATGATGGTCGGTGACGATTGGCAAGTGGCGGCCAACAAATAGGGTCGAAATTTTTGCACAGACCAAACAACGACAAGGCATTCTTGCGTTGTAATGCCGTAGTTACGCTCAGCTGCTGTGAGAGAACGGCTAGCGTATGCCACAACCTGCTCTTCAGAGGTAGCGCTGCATTGCAAAAGAACAACACCGATGCCTTGTCCACTGGCGTCAGTGTGAGGAATGGTGGGAGATGTCTCATGAAAATGTCGAAGCACAGGAGTTGAAGTGAGTGCTTGCCTGAGGGAGTGGAAGTCCTGTTCACACTCATTTGACCATGAGAAAATGGCGTCATACTTCAGGAGGTTGTGTAAAGAGGCCGCAATAGAAACAAAGTTTCAGATAAAACGTCGGAAATGTGACGCCAGCCCAAGGAAGCTGCGGAGTTCTTTCTGGCGTTTGGGCCGAGGAAAATTATTTACAACTCCAATTTATCGGGATTGGGCTGTATGCCCGCCTTGCTAATGACATGGCCGAGGACTTTGATGGTTTTGTTTGCGAATTAAGTGGCATTTCGTAGTGTTGAGCATGGAGACCGGATTGTGCCAGACATGTTAGAATTTATGTGAGACGGTGCAAGTTCTGGGCGAAGTCCGACGAAAAATAATATCGTCTAAATAACACAAGCACGCCTTCCATTTCATTGATCGAATCACGGTGTCGAAGGTGGCAGGAGCATTACACAACCCGAAAGGCATCACATTAAATTCATAAAGACCATCGGGTGTAATGTCCTTGTCGGATTCATGCGTGGGAATTCGCTAATATCCCGAGAGCGGGTCGAGAACCGAGGAATACTCAGCTCCTTGAAGGCAGTCCAATGCGTCTTCGATGCGAGGCAGCGGATAAACATCTTTGCGGGTTATTTTGTTAGAGTCCCGGTAGCCAAAACAGCTTTTTTCTGACGAGAACAACAGGAGAGGACCAGGATATGGCCGGAGGTTCAATGGCGCCGGATGATATTTCGCGCGAGCATGTCGGCAACTTGGCCTTCAATGATTTTGCTCTGTGATGACGAAACGCGATATGGTCGTCGACGAACAATAGTTAATCCCTCAGTCTCTATGCGATGGTGGGTGACACAAGTTTGGCCTAAATCGCAGGTACACACATCAAAAGAGTCTGTGCTCCAAAAGGACTTCGAGCAACGCCGCCGACTGTTCAGGCGCTATAGGTCAATGCTGATTGTTGCCGCGAGTGCAAAAGAAGATCTTGGAGGTGGAGTATCAGATGATGATGAGGCACAGGAAAGCATGGTGAGGGGAACAGGTCTCCTTCAAAAAGGAAGCCAACAGTCCCTCCTTTTTGTAACAATAAAGGCTGGGTACGAGTGTTCAGCGCGGCGACAGCAGCGCAACCGGGGGGGGGGGGGGGGGGGGGGAACATGAGGCAAGAGGCAAGCGCTATCCCGTCGGAGGTCCACGGTGGTGCTGGCATCACTAAAGCATCGCCGTCAAGTGCATAAGCAAGTGCAGATTAACATAGATGAAGATCTCAAGGCCAGAAAACGTATCAAGGGCAGCGAGCACGCGTATTGTGAAAAAGGCAGAATCGGGTTGGAGCTTAGTGCCCGCAATGTGAATTATAGGTGGTTGCGGCAGGATATAAGGGCATACGCCAGCCTAAAATCAGTTCGTGGTGGTTCGAACCACCACGAACCACGAACCAAAATGACACCTTTTTAAGAACAGTCATGCAAGTGCGGCTGCAAAGGCTGTTACCCGGATTTGTTGTCTCCTCAAGTGAAAACATGCGTGGTGCTGTCACAGGATATTTGCGCGAGGTAGTTCTCTCTTACAAGTTGTTAGAAGTGCGTTTTTCCCGTGAATATTTGTACAGTGTTGGCAAGAAAAAGCTGTATAAGGACCTGGTGCAAATAATGCTGCCGGCACCTTTGTATCGAGAGCCCTACCGTGGAGGCCCAGGGCAGGATATTTTAAAACGAGTGAAGAGGATTCCAGTTCGACCGGCTGCCAAAACGTTCTTTTTTAAGTTGCACTCGAACACTCTATCCGTCAAAACCTGGCTTCACGAAAAAGGAATCTATGTCCCTTGGACGACAAACTGCCTGCTTTGCAAGAAGCCAGAGACAATTGAACACATATTCTTAGACTGCTGGGATGCAGTATTTCATTGGGACGTGCTACAAAGAACAATTAAAAAAGAGCTACCACTAAACCCTTATGGCATCCGGTTTTTACCGGTGGAGAACGAAGACGTACCCTATGATTTAATAATGCTTCTGGGCCTCCACAGCTTGTGGAAAACACGGATGCAAGTAAGGCATGAAGATATTAACATTCGCAGTGTACGTGAAAATTTTGTTGAAAGTGCTGTTTATCTACGGGAATGTATCTGCGCGCTCCCCGACCCACCACAGTGGGCAGAAGTTCTGGATGACCTGGTAAAATTGAAGAAATTTTAACCTCACATGCGTCAGCTCAAGGGCAGCTGAAGTGTTTTGTTAAGTGTGACAATTTGTTGTTCATGTATACCTCGGAAATAAAGAGAAAAAAAAAAAAGAAGTGGTGGTGGTGCAGTAGTTAAGATGCCCATCTACTGTGCCAGAGTACCCAGGTTCGACCCCGACCACCGCGGCTGCGTTAAACTGTATTCTGTAATATGTACTCTTGAGTTGTTTGATGTTCATTCTTATTTTGTGATTTGTCCTTGTTAATATAGTTCTTGCAAACTATTACATGACCTTTCTGCATGTTAATTTTGGGTATTGCACGCTTGTTCGTCGACTTTTGCCAGGCCTAGTCCCTCAAACCATTTGTGGCTTTAGCAGGCCCGCTTCTGGAACTTCGAATTCTTTTTGTGCAATAACACATTATTATTATTATTATTATTATTATTATTATTATTATTATTATTATTATTATTATCATTATTATTATTATTATTATTATTATTATTATTATTATTATTATTATTATTATTATTATTATTATTATTATTATTATTATTATTATTATTATTATTATTATTATTATTATTATTATTATTATTATTGTTGCTGTTGTTGTTGTTGTTGTTGGTGGTGGTGGTGGTGTGCAGTAAAGGTGCCCATTCTACTGTGCAAGAGTACCTAGGTTCGACCCCGACTGCCGCGGCTGCGTTTCGATGGAAGCGAAACGAAGAGGCATCCGTGTTTGGTGCGATGTCAGCGCATGTTAAAGATCCCCAGGTGGTCGAAATTACTCCGTAGCCCTCCACTATGGCATCTCTTTCTCTCTGTCCGCTTTCACTTCCATCTCCCTTCCTTTCCTTACAGCGCGGGTCAGGTGTCCCAGGTACAAGCGTGACAGATACTGCGCCTTTCCTTTCCTGCAAACCAAATATTATAATTCAAGCCTTTCCAGGCTCACAGGGAAAGTCTCGCGTGTTCCTGACCCTACGGGGTTGGGACAGGTATGTCACCACCGCTTGCGGCGGGGGCTAGCCTGCCACCGAATTTTTATCTGTTGTAAGACGTCAATGCGCCCGCCACCGCTTCGGTGGTGGACGACGTCTGTTGCGGCGTGCGTCTTTCTCTCCTTCTTCTCTTTCTTTCTTCTCTACTTTCTCTCTTCTGTCCGCACGAGGCAGCGGAGGTGGCTTAGCTACAGAGCCAGTAGCAGGCCCGTGCATTTTTTTATCCTTCTTCCTACAGCCACAACAACAAGTACGCGATAGCGTTAAGGGGCCCCTGTTTCCAGTGCGGTTTTCCAGTGCGAAATTTGATCAGGTCTAGCCCCCGGGCCCCCTTATAGCTGCCCACCGGTTACGCCGATGATGGCGCTTATAATATTCTAATAATATTATGGAACGCTGCTCTTGTCGGCAAAGGCCAACCTGGGGCTAAAGATTCTGCTCGCGGGACTTGGGCAACCTTCTATGATCATAATGAGCACTGACGTATCAGACTTTGGTGAACGCTCAGGGATCCTAAGGGATCCTCACGACAGCTCACAGCGGTCGCAGCGACAGCTCACAGGGCACTTCAAAATGATGGAATACCAATATACTCCTGTGCACGGCGCTCGCAGAGAGCGGCGAGAGCAACCATCCACCTTTGTAAGGGTCTGTATGCAGCATCCATCTAAGTGTTTGACACTTCCGATTAAGTTGATGAATTGTGGGCTGCTAGGCTAGACACTTGCATGGTAAAGAAACAGCGCTAGGGACGGGATGCAGAGACACGAGGAAGCACAAACACAAGGCGCTGACTATCAACTGCGGTTTATTTCGAAAGGCATATATAGATTATATAGCGAAGAGAACATGGGGTGGCACATCGATAGCGATAATGCTTAGTCACCGGCCGTTGGAAGATATAGTGACGTCAGTGAGTTAAAACATCTGCTAATGATTGAAGTTGAGGTGAAAAACAGCCGTCGAGGGAACACAAGATAAACAATAGATTAACATTAATGGAAGATGAAGTGGAAACGCAATAGCGGTAAAATCTATAAAATGTAAAAGGTATAAAAGAGCGAGGTGCACATGGCCTTGGTGAGAACAGAACACACTAAAACATACTCGTGTCTCTGCGTCTTGCGCTATTCCTTCACCATGCAAAACCAACTAGCCGGCCAACTCGCTCTTATTACTTGCTAGCAATTGCTGCCATATACTTACTGCTAAACCAAACTATATTATTAAACTTCACGTCGCACACCTTTACGAAACACTTCCACCGAAATTCTTTTTCAGAACTCGCCTATGGTATAGCTAATAAATATCTCCCTCCCTTTTCCTGACCAAAAAGCTTCTTTCCTTGAAAAGGCAGTGTGTGGAAAATAAAGTGTGTTCTGTAACGGCACGTGCCTACATGACTCTCTAAAATCGTTTGCCTCAGTATAGTGGAAAACCAACGCGCGTGACAAGGTGCACTCAAATTTCGCATTATCGCTTATCGTAATCGTCGGGCCATTTTTTATTTCTGATTTTAAAGCCCGATATTGTATTGCAAAATTGAATACCGTCAACATCAAAGGTGTCTACCTTCGATATTCTTAATTGGCAATGTGGCTCGAAATAACGAGCGTCAATATATGCATCTCAAAGCTGTCCTGGGTATCACGCAGTGACCATTAAAAAGAAAAAAAACAACTCGCTGACATAATTTTTTTTTTTACAATAAATTACAGACGCAGTTTGTGTATTTGATGATGTTTCAGTTCAGTTCAGTCGTTCAGTCGTGTCCGACTCTTCATGACCCTATGGACCATGTCACGCCAGCTTTCCGGTCTTTCACTATCTTCCTAACATCACATAAGTTTAACAGGTTCAAATTATAATGGCGACAATATTACTCGCCGCGACATGATTTTATAAATTGGCAGTAATTTAAACGCAGCTTAGCTATATTTCAGATTTGTACTTTTAATTACGTTGGATATCTCGAGCCATATTACCGACTGTAAGAAAAATAAATAAATAAAATGCGACTTTACGATTGAAGTTCCTGGCCTTCAATTTCGCAATCTAATATTGCCCTTTAAAGCGAACAGTATAAAGCAGAATTTATTAACGTTACTGCTATTGATCGTCTAATCGTGAACCTCTATAACGTACATATAATGCGCAACTTGCTGTACAAACCACATGCACAGACCGCACAAAATATCCCGTGGTTTCTAAAGCAGAAATCAGAGAAGAGGACAAAGCTCACTCATTTTACTAAATGCCAAAGACAATCACGTGCAAGCACGGTTAAGGACGAGGCCGAGATGGTGTTATTTAATTTGTCTCTTCCTTGTCTTTAAGAGGATGGTTTGCACATCCCTGCGCTCACTGCATCTCTTCAGCACTAATGGAGAAGATATATTCCTTAATTATTTACATTTTGTGTTGCTCAGCTAAATTTATTTTGCTAATGAAGAATTTTGTAAACTGGCACTTTGACTCACACAACGAATCGCAGTTCATTCCCGGCCAACGTGCGGACAAATCAGTACAGTTCTGCTATTTCGCTGAACAGCTAGTAAGACACCGAATGGCATAGCGCCCTACAAAATACCTGCAGATGCAAGCGCGGAAAAACTCTGCCACAACGTTGCTTTCTTTCCCTGTCAGTTCTTTTCACAAGGGCAAGCTTTTCTGCAAACAAGCCATGCTGGCCCCCCACGCGTCGGCAAGTTGTCAAGGGCTCCCTCGGACGCTACAGCATCCACGCAACAAGGGAGGGATGGAATACGAAACAAACTCGTGCATCTCCGTGGAACTGGGTCCTGAGGAGATGCGTCGAAGCGCGCTTCGCGGCGAAAGACGAGGCGCAGGCATCGCGAACAAAGTTTCCAAACATGGATGCTGCGCGCCGCTCGCGACCAACGTGCGAAAAGCTGTTGGCGCGATCGTAACTCTGTCACCGCTCTACATCCTCCCCTCTCCTTCTTATGTTTTCATTTTTTCATGCAAACGTTACACTAGCGCCAAGTTTGTCTCGCCTGACATTTCGGCTTCGTGTTCGTCAAAATATGCTCTCCTTTTCTTTAGTTGTTTTTTCCACTATCTTGTTCTTTTTTCGCTCTGATTTGCAAAATTCATGCTAAGAATAGGCAGAAGCTTCGTTTCGGAAAGTGAACATATATGGAACTTGACGCGTGTCATAGGAAGTAATAAACCAGTCTATAGTATATTCATGGAGGCTGTAAATTCTGGTTCAGTGCAAAAGTCATGTGGCTTCCAGCCAGAAATCCTGGAAGTGTACAGAATATATTGTGACACAACCTTCGAAACCTTCAGAGATTTTTGCGGTCAGAACAGTCGCGAGCACTACTGAAAAAGAAAAGCTATTGCAAAAGTTTTGATTTACATGCACGCGAATCCTCAGAGGCTCAAATACGAGACGGCGAATGCATCAACCCGACAGCCTATACGGATTGACGTTTCAGTCGGTGAAGACCCCTACTTTCACTTGACGGAACAGTTTTTCGAGTTTCGATAGCATATCAACGATTTTCTTATTGGTAACTATAAGATGAGAAGCCGCGAAGGGTAGTAATTGATACTGTATCTTTAATTTATCTTGCCGGCCGTTGAAGCAAGTCTAAAACGTTTAAGAAGTTGGCCGTGCCACTTGCGGCAACGAGTGTTGCGGTGGCATAGCCTGGCCTTGCTTCCATCAAGCAAGGTCTAACCTTGAGCCTATCTCGTTTGCCCCGTCTCTTGTGAAGCTTCGATTTTTCAAACTCGACTCATATGGCATTGCCAAACTGAGAAATAAGGCACCAGTACAGGCTGTATACGTGGAAGAACGAGACAGCATCAGCGAAATCGGGCGTGGCTCGCGATTCTGCGGACAAATTGGAGCAACGTTCGTATATGGATTGTTTTAACAGATGGCTGATATATAACTCCTGCGTCAGCGTGGCAGCTGAATTTACGAACGAAATGAAAGACGGAGGGGCGCCTGGCGGAGGAGGAGGAGAGGGGTGTGCACGATAGATAAAGGAATCGGCGTGTGAAGGAAACGCTCGGGAGAGGGAGATATACAGAAAGAGTGGAGGAGGCAGCCGGGAAGGAGTAATTCAGCGAGGCACACGTGGAAAGCGAAGCGCAGAGATGTGTTTCTGGCACGCACACGCTCACTCGCTCGCACGACGGTTGTAAATCAAAAGAAAGGAAAGCTCGCGGCCGTAAGACTCGCTGGAGCCGGTTCCGTCGTGGTTTATTCGCTCGCTGGCTGATGTACGAGCCGGCGGCGCGAGCGCTGAGTTCGGCAGTTTGTTATGGGCTCGTTGTGCCGCTGCGTTGCGGCGCGCTCGCGTACGTCCTGCAGGCATGGCGGCCGGCCTGTCCGGATGCCGCGCCTCCGGTCTTGCTCGCTCGCTCGGCAGCATACACTCTCGGAAGCGGAGGTGAAAGTATAAGGGGGCGTGAAGGCGCTACACAGATCCGTCGTGTTTTCCCCCTGGCACTTAACCTCTCTCTCCCGCCGCCTGGCTGAGTTAAAAAAAAAAAAAAGTTGCAGTTACTAGCCCACGTCCGGTCGTCGTTGCCATGTCGCCAACCGCAAATTTGATTTACAACAACAACAACAACAACAAAAATAATAATAATAATAAGGGGGAGGGGGGGAGGAGTTTCTTCGTGGATTGTTGTTTGTGCCCACCAGCTTGCGCAGCTTTGCTATACGTAGCTCAAGAGTATGATAGAACCCAACGTGTAGAAAAACGTTTCAGTGGCAATTTTAGTTATGTTCGTTTATAAATTTACTTTTCTGCACAGAGCCGTATCGCCATTGGGTCGTGGCAGTACTTCTTCTCTCTGTATATTTCTCAAAGGAAGCTTTCTGTACGTGTGGGACACCCAAGAATGCCCGTGCGTTCGGTATAGTTGCAAATATTGAGAAGCTCTAGTATTATAAAATTACTTTTCAGGAACTATTCATTTGTAGTATTATAATATTACGTTTCATGAACTATCTATTTGTAGTATTATAAAATTACGCATCAGGAACTATCTATTTAGAAAGCAAATTCTCAATGTCGTATGCAACGTCGGATAATAACTGGATTATGGTGTAGTCAACATATAAAACACTGTTTATTTTTTTTTGGCTGGTGTTCGCAAGAAAGTTTTCCATCAAATACTTTTACGAAGCCCATATTTTAAACCTTTTATTCCGTCTAATTCATTTCGTTTACTCTTTTTCTGCGCGGTCCGCGCAATGTGTTTAATTTGACATTGGATGACATCCGGGCGACGAAGCCAATTTCTCAGAACAAATGAGGAGCCAAACCGGTATTCAGAAAACAACCGTGCCATGCACTGAAGCGGCTCAGCCATCGTCATATAAAGAAAACAAGAGATTGGAAGAAAAGAAGACTTAGAGAAAAAGAAATTAGTTCAGGGCTCTAAGCCGCGATATGAGACGGCCCCGCAGCAGGAGGAAAGAGCAAAATAAAGTGAAAGGAGCAGCTTGTGGCAGTTCGCTGCAGCGCGATATGGCAGGACACGTTCTTCCTCTGACAGAGACGGCCGCTGAATCGCTCTGGGAGTGGCCATGCGCGCGATTTCGGCTCCTGATGGATGACCGAGTCCGGACCGAGGGCGGCTGGTCGGCATAAGTTGTTAAAGCCAGATAAAGCCTCCCCTCTAATGAATCCGTTCCATCCTCGAGTGCGGAAGGACGGGAAAAAATACGAAGCACGGAACGCATCTAAAACTGTGGCGAGCCACATATATGCGCCACTCAAAGGGAGTGTGTCGGTATACGCATTTTTTATGCATAGCCGCAAACAAGCACTGGTCGCAAGCATCGAAGCTTTTGGTAGTTAGTAAGCGGGCTCCGGATGCGTGGCTTTTGTTGCAGCTGAAGTGAAATCCACTTTAAGCCCCTTCTCACTTCACGCTGCATCTGTACACTGGTGTCAAAAGGACGACCTGTGCTGGGTCCTAACTCTGGGAAAAGGATGAAGCCCTCAGGAGCTATACTTCTGGCGTGGATGGTGGGCTCAGTGACGAGAAAACGTTGCTTCAAGTGATGAGCTCAATTGTGAGGAGAACTGGGCAGGATGTATTGTCACTTTATATACACCTCCAGCTTTTAGCGCGCCACAGATCCAGTAGCTTTCGCCGAATATTCTCCCCAAGATGCCTTTGAAACTTGCCACAGAAGTTAGAACTACCTCTTTGCGGTCCCTGGAGCACAAATTCCTGGTGCAAAA
This sequence comes from Amblyomma maculatum, assembly GCF_055883805.1. Taxonomy (NCBI): domain Eukaryota; kingdom Metazoa; phylum Arthropoda; class Arachnida; order Ixodida; family Ixodidae; genus Amblyomma; species Amblyomma maculatum. The sequence continues at coordinate 76,626,468 of NC_139347.1, forward strand.
TGCCTCCAAGTCCAATGTCGAAAAAGACAACGAGCATGCACTTGGTCGAGCAGCGGGACCTTCCTCGCCCTTTTCGGTCGCGGAGATCGCAGGCTCTCACACTGTGCATCAGGGCTTGCTTCGTATCAGAGTCGTACACGCAAAATCAAATTTTGTCGCCACTAATGATCCTCGACATGGAGCACAGGCCATCGCCAGTTTGCAAACGGAGCTCTCGGCAGACTTCGAAGAGGCGTTTCCTCTGCTTCTGGCTCGACCAACAATCGCAAGCAAGTATCGCCGCAATAGTGCTGTATACACAAACGCCGACAATGTAATCATGTGTTGTGGATTGATCTGCGATGATCCTCCCTGCACAAGTTTCCGAATTGGTTCGACATTTGCGGGGATTGAACACAGTGAGGTCTTCCCATTTCCCGTAATCTTCCACGGAGGTCCTACAACTCTTGAACTGCTTGTCATATAAATGCATGTGCGACACATTCAAGCATCGCTGTAAATGTGCCGAATCATGCCAAATCTCTCTGAGGCACATTAGCCCCATACGTGTCTCACGAACAATTTCATTTTCGCCCTTCGTTTTAACATGCTGTTCTTGACGAAATCGCAGAATCGGTAAATAACTTGTCCAGGTTAGTAACATTCGCACTGCTCCATGTAGGTGTGCGCAGGACCATGTCTTTTAAAGCACTGACTATAACGAGAGTCGGCACTTCCTGTAACGGCGGCCACTTTGTGATGTCTTCTGTTCGAGTGTCACTCAAGTGGTGTCGAAACATTCTGATACCGCTGCGTATACTATTAGCAGAATCATATACATAGTGTTTCTTTGTTGGCATGCCTAACTTTGCACCTCAGTCGCGCCAAAGTTCAACCTAAGGATAATATACAGGGGAATATACACAGCGTTAAAAATATACGGGGACGAAGAGAGAAGTAAGCGCAAAACATGATAGCTATCGAACTTTGATTAATAAATGATGGATGAAATGAAATAAGATATCGATGACACGCTTTCGTTGGAGAGCCTCAAACGTAGGATATGATGTGCGTCGATTGCAGACATGTAAGCTGATATACTATACGCTGTTTTGAAATTATTTTATGAAGTTAATCGCAAATTTAATTCTACCAATCTTACTTATGCGTGATTTAAAGGAGCAGGGTTTCTTTCGGAAAAGCTGCTCGACAAGGAACCATATTTCCATGATCAATGACCGAAAATAAGGGGAATCACTTAACCTGCAGTTTTAAGGGTACGGCGTGACAGCGTTATAATAATTCCATGCATAGCACCCTTTGCTGCTCCTTTCTTGCATGCATGAAGTCTTCCCCTCGCTTAACCATTAATCCCTTATTTTATCCCCTCTGTTATCTAATATGCACCATTAGCATAAAGTAGTATGCTATGCGTCATTTTCTGAAAGGTCCCCCAATAGTGATAAAGCCCCGATTTGCCATATCAGCATGCCTGTCTTAAACAGGAACATCGGGTCTGACACGGGATCCAAGGGTTTTGTAAAGGTTGTGAAGGTATACTCTCTCATCTCAAAAGCAAAGCCCGTGTTGGCAGCTCGTGCTAGTTCGGCCATGTCACGCGGTCTCGTGCGGCCACCCAACCTGCCGACCAATTTACCGGTCGTGCCACCTGCCAACACACCTGGTAGAGACACGTTCGTTATTTTTCGCTCGCAACACCAATAAAGCTATACGCCGACAACGCAGGTTTTTTGGAGAACGGAGCCTTTAACGCTAAAGCGTCAGTATGCCATTCAGGAATGGTATCGGAAGGACGCAGTAGTTTACGATAAACAGATATGCAATGGTAAAATGGTAGCAGGGGGTGTATACATGTATACAAACAGTCAAGTCAAGTGGGCGGATGAGGTTAGGAAGAAAAGGTGGCCAGATCTGGACAGGACACACAGGACAAGGTTAACTGAACATATATATGGGAGAGGCATTTGCCCTGCGGTGGACGTAAATATACCTGATGATGATGACAATGAAAAAGTTCACCCTTATCTATGTCTCATAAAGCGGGGACGTAAATCCTCGGACATGTTCATCCTGAAGGGTCCAAACGTTTACGGGCGGGAAAATGCATTGGCGTCTCATTCCTGTGCTCATGTCTCCTGTCCGAGTTTCTGAGAAAGGCTTACTGCGTACGTAGGACGAAAACCGAGAGAAGTGAGGAAATATAACCGAAGATGCACCAGTCGAGATAAAGAAAAGGCAGTGTATTGAACAAAAGCCAGTTTATGTATAGCTTGTGATGTAGGTGTATACGAGCGAGTTTGAAGGTAAAAGAAGAAGACCCGTGGCAACAAACGAGCGGGAGGCTCCTTGGCGAATTCCGAACCTCACTTATGAAGACAAATGGCTGCGCGACGGAAAACAGCAGCAGCGCTGCCTGAGTCTCTGTGTGTGTATATATGTATCGCTCTTGAAGAGGGAACAGAACGCCGGCAGCCAATAAGGCTCTCAAACGCTCGCAACGACACTCACATTACACTAAAAAGCAGGCGCAAGCCTCCAGATATTAGAGCGATAGAGAGGACTCTCGTATGAGAGAGAATACGAAGGAAATCGCATGAAAAATGAGGCAAAAATAAAGAAAGGCCCACCGGGAGAGGAAAAAAAAAAAAGGAAAAGGAACAGGTTTACCGCGCAGGCGGGAAAAGTAATGAATGCCCTTCTTTGGGCTGCGTTCGCTTGTTTATTGTGCACGATTTTTTTTTTTGTGTGTGTGTGTGTGTCTATGCTGAAATGTGAAGCTAAATCCTTCTAGGCACTGCGTGCCTGTTGATGGTGTTTTTTGGTACCTTGAGGCATGTTTCGTCGCGTGGGCGATTAGGCTGTATACGGAAGGCGCTCGGCTTCAGCACGGTATACAGGAAAACCACCCCTTTTTGTTTTGCTGGCTTGAAATACTGAAAGAAGCACTTCCTTTCTTTTTTATTTTTCAACGCGTTGAGTTGACGGCATCCCAACTTCATACTCTATCGCAGCTGTGGCCTCTCTTATTAGACACTGATATAGAAAGAGGAAGCGATATTACTTCAGACGTCAGCGTTATACTGCACCGAGTCGAGACAAGAAAGCTCTGGCACTTTTATTCACGGCGGTTGATTAAATGTGAAATAATTGGTGATCTAGAACTGTATCAAATCTCTTAATACTAATGACGGTGGTTACTCTAGAGTTGTTTTGTTAGTATTGACCGCAATACAAACTAGCACAATGTACAGAAAAGGCCACGACATTAATGCTTTGCATCAATTCTGAAAGCGTGTGAAAGCTCATGAACATATACCATGAAAACCTAGAGGCCCAGAAAAGTGTTATCGAAATAAAAAACAAAGACTGGTCTACAGGCCAATTACGTTATCAATATCGACTACAGAAAATATTTGCGAAAGTAATTGCGCATCAGCTACACTTTCTAATGCTGTTTGTCATTGAATTAACCTCGTCAGATATGCGGCTTGAGGGGCCGTTCTATTTAAACTACAAGCGGCATAATTCCCTAACGGTTTTACAGCTTCGTCGCATTTGTTATACACAACTGCGTGGCAAAGCTTCAATTCGACCAGGTGAATGTTTTTGATTGTGTTTGATGAAATTTTTAATTCTCACTCGCACAGGCGGCCTTCAGTTCTATCAATGAACCAGGCTGCTCCACCCGCTTGATTGTTTATAGTCGTTTTTCGCAGTTCGCACCCTATATATTTTTCTCTGTCTAACAGGCGTCTCCGTTATCGACCATTATGTTCGCACTCTACATAGAACCGCTATGCATCAGCATTCTGCAGCGTATGAGAACATCGAATGATTTAATAGAGATAAACACCTATAGAGATAAACAGCTAGATTTAATCTGTGATTTGAATTGGAGGAACTGCACCAGCCGAATATATTGACGGGGTACGGGCGTGTGGGCCGCCCATGCACCTTGACGTCTTATTAAGGGAGTAGAGACACGGTGAAAAAGATCGGAAATTCGCGTATTTATACAGCGCCATGTTCGAACACTTGTACTATATGGCTCGGCATTTCTCAGCAAGGATATACGCACGTATAATATGTGCCTAGCAATACAAAATTATGTTTTGCATGTTATCCACTATTTGCATCAGAGTATTCGCAACACCTGTGCGGGGTTATCAATCCTTAGAAACCAAGTGACGTCATTTTCTTTTCCGACTTGTTAGCGCCGGTGTGTTATACAGCTGCATGTATAGTCAATCTTTATGTCCGGCAGTTTGCGCTCACTTTGTTTCTGCGAGGTCCTTTCAACTGGTACTTTGGGTTTTCTTCCAGGCACATTTAGTTCATGCTTAGTGCACACTGTATTTTTTCTAAAACTTCAGTACCTACTCTTGCATGTGGATGTTTATGTATGAGGTATATATTTGGTTTGCGCTCTCTCGCAGTCCGTTTTTCAACCGAGTTCATGCTTGCAGGGCTATGGAAACGCTTGTAAAGAGGATTAGTTTCTATTCTTTTTCCTCCTCCTGCTAACTGTGCAATGCAATTAATTGCGGGACATATGCGGTTGACCGGACGCGAGAAATGTCACTTTTAGCGTGCGTCAAGATTTTCCCCTATAAGCTTTTACCAACACTTCCTGTAAAGACGTTTGCTTCAAAAAAAAAAAAAAAAATATCATGGGGTTCTCCTCCGTGTACTATAGCTGCCGCCTTGTGAAGTTGCTGAAGGTACTGAGTTTTGCATCATCACTTGTAAAGACGTATTTCTTTTCTGGAATGTGTAGCAGCGGAGTTTTAGAAAGCTTCTTTATGATTGCTCGTACCATATATACCATACCGAATATATACTCTGGAGTGCAATATTTTCATAAACTCTTGGTCTGTATTTGTTTTTGTTTTTGTTTTTTCTATTTGGTCTTCATAGGCCTTGCAAAAGTATAGTGATCAATCGCGGCGTGCACTCAGAACGGGTCTCCCTATTTTGATGAATTGCTATTTCAGCTAGATGATATTTGATATCGGGAAAGTGATTTGCCGGAAACTTGTGGCAGCAAAGCCACCGTTGATCACTCCTTCTGAGACTAACCGGCAGATTATCCGCCCCACCCTCCCACTTTCCACCCCTCCTTCCAGAATCGCTCCAAAGGCTCGCTCACCCGGGTTCGTGGGAGGACTTGCTGCTCAGCTCCGACCTGGAAACCAAAGTATAGGTCGTCACTAGAGTCCGAGAGATGGCCGCCAGAGTTGGCCAATCGCTCACTTTTTTTGTGTCTTAATGTCTCTTCCAAGTACACGACCGACGTGGCACCTGATGCGACACGCAATTAAAGGTGCATTGCCAGCACCACCGAAGCCCGTGCCGATGGAGGAGGGTAGGACTTAGATGCACCGTAAATTCTCTCTTCCGATGACTTTGCATAGGGAAGCTATAGCTATTTTCCCTTTGAAGCCTCCATACGGAAAACGATGACGATCCACCACCTTCGATGCTTCTCTCTGATGAAAGCAAAGGAAAATGAAACTGAGAGATGAGAAGATGGAGGAACGGGGAAAATAGGAGATGGCAATAGAGGGAGAGAGAAGGCCGAGCAATACGAGCTACGCTCGCGCCCCGTTTCTTGGGCACCGCCAAGTTCGGAAATTGAACCTCATGCAAGGAGGTTGGCTTGGCGCGCACAAAAATGGTCGGCGGGCCTCCGTCTTCGAAGCAGCAGCCTCTTCTCGGAATTTTCTGCTCTCGCTCTGTGTCTCTTCTTGTTTATTTTCGCTTCATCACAGCCGCTGTCTTTTCGGTTCTCTTTTCCCTTTTATTTTTTTCGTTTCTTCAACTTTCCCGCCTTTTCTTTTTTTTTTTTTTTTCTCGTTCTCGCGGGCGCGCCAATTTCGCGCTGCGCCAGTGAGCGCGCACGGCCGCGCACACACGAACGCATACAACGCAGCAGCGAGATGAAAAGGCTGAGAGAATATTCTTCCCGCGAGATCAAAGTCTTTGTGCGCGGAGCTCTCGCATCGCCTTCTTTTCTTCGCCGTCATTCGCCGCATGCTGACGACCGCCGCCGCCACCATATAAGAAGTGAAGGCGCCTCGCATGCCCGCGCATCGCTGAAAAGACGCTACAAAGGAATCGCTTCTCCCAAGAACAAGAAGAGCCTTGCCTGCCAGACACATACACGTTCATATGTATATGTATATACGGACGGACGACCTCTCGGCGAAAAAATGGGCCTAGCTGCGCCAAGATCACATCTCTTTCCTCGGTCTCGACGAATTTTTGCTGTTTGCTTCATGCATTGAATCCTCCCTTCGTTCTAAGTTTTAGCCAGACGTTCATTTCGTTTTATTGTCATCATGTTATATTTTCTCTTTCATCGGAAAAGCTCGCACAGAATTTCTCTCTATCTTCCCTCCTCTCTGCCTTCTCATGCCGCGCAGCCTTGCAAAGTGTCGGGCAGCTTGGGCGGGCCTGTGTCTGTGTGCTCGGCTTAATTGCCCTTCGGTGTCTTAATTACGCGATCGCGACCGGCCTGTGTGCATTAGCAGAGGGCGAAATAAAACCCGCCGCCTGAAAAGAGCAGCAGCTCGCGCCAGTGGCCCGGAGCATATATACCAAAAGCAACGCTGTCCGAGTCCAGCGAGCGCGAACAACACTCTTAGAAAAAAAGTTAGTAAAAAGGTAGTAACGGCTGCCGTTACTACCTTTTTTAACCGTTACTACATTTGTACGACCTTCTTAGGTAGTAACATGGTAGTAACTCCTGCTGTTACTACGTTTTTTGACTGAAATACCTTTTTACTACCTCTCTGGAAGCAGGGGTAGTAAATATACCTTACCTGTTTTCTACCATGATCAGAAGATATCTGATACTATATACGATAGGAATATTGAAGTATTCGATACTCCTGATTACATTGCTACTCAATTTTGTTTTTATGTTTATTTATTTGCCATACCTTCAATAGCCAAGGCATTATAGAGGGGAGGGGGTTACATAAATGAGCCCTGCGGGCTCAAACTGTGCGCTGCCTTTTCATAAAAAGAAAGAAAGAAAGAAAGAAAGAAAGAAAGAAAGAAAGAAAGAAAGAAAGAAAGAAAGAAAGAAAGAAAGAAAGAAAGAAAGAAAGAAAGAAAGAAAGATCGCCTAAACTGGCTTCCGAAACCGAAACTTCGTATAGGAGGCGACAGTTAAAAAATCCACAAAAGCCATTGATAGGTCAATCCGAACCAATCCGAAGTCATCAGTGGCGGAGAGGTGCGATGTCATCGTGCTGCCTTTGTTGTCGTGCGGTGCGGTTGTGGACGCTGTTTCCTTGCGTTGTGCTGCTTTTTTCGTGCTGTGGTTCTTTGAATGGGCTGCAGAATTGATGTGTGACATGTGCACTTCGATAGGTGTTCTGAATTACGTGAAGTAGTGGTAAATAGATTCACTGTCATACACCGCTTGCACCGTACCGTGGCAACGCCGGCTTCAACACGAAGAAGGAAATGGACTGGCGTGATTGCTTGAAAATGTGAGTACGCTGCTTGAAATTATTGTTTGTTTAATGTTGCTATTGAATGAGGTACGCGCTCTTAATATTGTTGAGTGTGGTCTCAAAATCTCTTCGTAATACAACTCTTCGGAAGCTGTCGCTTTTCATGTGCAAGTTCTACCCTACCGCGAAAAGTTATGTTATGGCGTATATCTCGTGATATAATCTTGGCGGGTGTGTATTGGATGTGTTAGCGGTGAATTATTGCGCCGGGAATTCCCGCCTTGGCTGCGGCGGTGTGAACCTTGAACCACACGTGAGCGTCCCGTCCCGTGAGTGCGCCTGGGAACATGTAAACCGACAACCCCCCACCTGCAGCGTGCCTTCGACGTGGCGGCGCCGGGCCGTCCGTGTTTGCCTTATTTCGGGTGTGGTGCTTTTTTTTTTTTTCCTTTTTGAATGGGCCTAGTGCGCAGCGAATAAAGCGTCCATGTTTTGGTGTGAGAGTGCGCGATCACGGTACTCAGAGCAGCAGTGCGTCGTCAATGGGAGCGGGCGCTGGTAGAAAGGCGAAGTAGTGCGCAGTGCGGCGTCAACTGGAGCTGACGCTCTACGAAGAAAATGTGCGAAAGTGCGAGAGAAAGTATGAAAATTTAATCAAGTTATCTCTTATTCTTTATTCGTTTTTTTTTTGTAACTTGTAATGTACGTTGAGTGTTTCCTTTTCCATATCCCTCCCCTTTGTTTTTCTAACAGATGTGATCAGTACCCCAAACGAGCTGTGACCTGTGTGATCCTTTTCGAGGTAAGTCAGTGAACGAATAAGCTTTTATTTTGCCATTTATTCATCTCTTAGTATAACCATTGTGGTTCTCAACATTTAGATGAGTATTTTCTTAGTCTGTTTTAAACTCGCCTTTTTTTCTAACAGGTGGGTGCATTAATGCGATGAGTAGAAACAGCGCGCAAAAAGCAGGTTATTGCGGTGTTGCGCATGTTTCACATTGGTCGCTGCATTTAGTTTTGGTGCTTGTGTGAAAGTACAAAAAAATATTCCTCTCTGTAAAACATGGTCGGCTGACGCCAAGGTACAAACTCGTGTACTACTCAGCCGTTAGGTGTTCAGCAGTAGATGGTGATTCGAAAGAATTATTTGAGTGACCACACGTAGTCAAATGTGCATTACAAGAGTGATTGCTTTCTTTACTAAATAAGACTTGTATTTTTTATGAATTGTTCACATCACAGGTGGGCAGTTAGCAGTAATGGGCAGTTGCATTCGTTGATACTTTGTGTCGTGGCTTTTGATGGAAGCTTTAAAATGCTGCAGTAGTAAACAATTTCAAACCAGAAATGAAAAAGTCATTTCGCTTCCTTAATGTCTTTCATGTTCGCTGCGCTTGCAGCTAGTTTGATCTTAGAGGCCTTTATTTGCGCAGTTTTTTGGTTGCCTTAATATTGTACGCACATAACTGAACACACCAGCAGGGAAATTAGTTTTGTGCTATTGCTAGTATTTCAGAAGGAGAAGTGTGACTGACATCTTGGGATAAGCAGCTTTTCGGTGCATGCACTTTTTTTGCAACTTTAAAATCAATTTGGATTGAGGTATGTAGGCACTGATCAATCAATATATTTTATGTGCTTGGAGCAAAAGGGAGAGAGTGTAGAACGTCAGGCATATTTCTGATACTGTGAGAAAGTCACCACTTAGAAAAAAAAAATTCAGATGTCCACAAATGTGAAACAAGGCCATTTTAATTTTTTTTAACTGTGACTGTAAGGTGCACCTGTGCAGAATGCATAACCACTTGATAGCGAAATGTTTGCAAATATCTTTTTTTTTTTTGCATATACAGAATGCAGCACATTAAACACTGTCCTAAATTCGGTGCATTTTAACATAGTAGTCTTATTCAGGAATTAAAGGAAAGAACCTCAGTCCTAACTTTTCTTAAAATTAACGATCAAGTTTCTAAAAGATGAGAAAGAATGTGAGAAAACATGTTGCATTGTATTGTTTCCAGTAAGGTTATCAAAGCTTAAACTTTTTTTTTCTTTTTTCCGAGCATTGGGAGAAGGGCGTAAAGTGAAGGCACAAAATCAACATACAAGACTCCCCGCTCTTCAGAATATTACCTATACGCTAACCCTGCTACCTTTAACATAAAGAGAAAGCATACATGATTATGCTATTGTAAGCCAAGGCTGATCTGTGACAAACGCAGGCTGTGGCGGTGCCACTATCCATGGGTGTGGATAGCCGCTCGTGGCACCACCCTTAGATATCCAGTTGTAAAGGACAGTTTTCAGTGTATATATATGTATATATATACATATATATATTTTTTTCACAGTGCATCAATGATGACTTTCGCATACCCAGATTGTTGCTTTGTCTTTCCCCTGTGGGCATACTTGATTTACTTGCCTTTTGTAACAGGCATTTCTCATGAAATACATGTTGGGGATCTTTTTGCTCCCATTAGATAAATTTATTTATTTCTTCGTAGAGGAGGCATTTCCACACTATTTCTTAATTTCCTGTTCAGTTTTGCCCATTAAAAGTACTACAAGATAAGGAAATCAGGTTGCCTTGTTTAAGAAATTTGAACAAAATGTAGATGTGTGAAATAAATGGGACAAACAAGTTCCTGTTGGAGTTATTTAAAAATACTGGCTTTGAAATGACATCTTACACAACCTTTTTTTTTTTTTTTGCTCTAGAATGCACCTAGTTATGATAAATGAAGAAAATTGCCATATATGTGCCATAGTTGCAGTCTGAGACTTGGAAATTTCAAACCAATAGTTTACGTGCATTCCTATGGGCGTCACTTCACGCTCTGCACCCAAAAATGGCTATACCGCTACATCCTGCTTATGTAACAAACCAGCAATTGTTTATAATAATGTAATCACATATCCTGCCTCTTCACAGTGCAGGTCTCAGCCTTAACATAAATCTAAAATTTTAGAAATGGGCATTGTTTGCTAATTTTGCACCTTTATTCAGAGTTGTGACGATTCTTGATAAGCCGTATGTTTCATTTTTGATAACATTGTTCGAAGCAGAATAATGCAATGCGTTCACTTAGACTCTTTATTCATCTCCTCCAGGAGACTAGTTCCTGAAACTTAATACAATTTATGGAGGAATTTACGGGGCGATGGGGTAATATTTCTTTTAGTTTTGAAGCAACCTTCTCTGTTCAAACATGCGATAATTGGGAAAATGTTTCATGTGCTTTAATTTTATGCATAACAGAAACATTCATACACATTTAGAGCACCAATTGTCTTATCCATTTTCTAATCTTAAGGTAGGTGTGCCCCACATTCATGGAGTAAAAGAAATATTAAAAATAGCCTCATTTGAGACTTGTGGGATGTTAGAAATGTTTTCTAGGAACCAGGCTTCGAAGTTTGCCTATCATCCATATTGTGAAGTGCTTATGCCACCTCCCATTCTAAACCTTTGAAGGCAAGGAAAAGCCTTAACTGCCTTTCATGACATTTTCATCTTTAGGGAAACTGTAAAGTCTCTCCTATACGAGCGAGAAGTAAACCATGCCGGCTGGTTACTTTTGGCAAACACAGTACATTGTATTGAGGCTGAAGTATAGCAAGCATTTTTTTTATCATGATGTGAGCAGTCTTGTTAAAGTTGCTTGCCCAGAATCCTCTTGATTGATCGTAGGTACTGAATTTATAACTGTCTGTTTTCATTACTGGGAAAGGAATTGTGTGCTTGGTCTCACTTGTTGATTTTTTCCCCTCTTTATATATGCAGTTACCTGAGCACTTCAGACTGGCCAATGCCTGGAACCTACCTGCTGCTCACCTGCACACCACAGCACAAATGAGGGACGCACTAAATCATCTACCAGCAAGCACACTGCAGTGCCCTTCTGCAAGCCATCACACGTTCAGGGATGCACGATTAAGGTCATACCCTAAACACTGCTAACGATGCTAGTATGAATGGACAGCTGCCTTGGTCTGTCTGCATTATTTCTTTTAATAATGGAGTAGGCAGTGAAAAAAAAAACATTCTGAAGCAAATCTATTTATATTGTGGTGGTTAGCAAAAACAAAACCTCATTTCATATGTGATGTATCTGAAAATTATGTTTTTGTGTTGGTTGTAAATGTCACAGCATGTTTATCTCACCAACTATTAACTGCGTGAGTTTGAAATGTACAGGTACCTGGAAAATACTGCAGACCATGCCTCTTGTATTTGAAATTATTCCATGAGTTTTGTAGGGAAGATGTGGTAGTTACTTGGCTCCATACATGAATGCTTCAGTGACGTGCTGAAGTATGTGCAAGGTATCTCCTAAGAGTCATTAGGTGAAATGTAACAAATGGTTTTATTACTGAGTTGTGATTTGTATCATTATAGATCCGAATGCGCATTTAACATTTTGGTTTCCACAACATTTAATTTATTTTTCTTCTAGCAGTGTTGTGCTTTTCATTGTGACATTTAGCTTTATTCAGCCGGTCTCCACAACAGCCTTTCAGGTCTGCACTAATGCTAGCCAGATTTTGATGGTCTGTTAGATTTCTGGAAGTAAGCTTCACATCCTAAATTTTAGGAGGGCACCCAACTCGGCAATATCTGGGCACAGATATGATGTTAGCTATTTGTTGACACTGCAATCGAGCAAAAAATTCAATAACAGTTGATTGATGCTTGTGGTCACCTGTGTAGGATTAGCAAATGACAAATGTATAGTCGACTATATGCCTGCACTTTTTTCCTCTACACTGACCATTACATACATGAAAACAATCTGGAAGAAGGCATACAATTCTTATAAAAGGCCTTTTATTTATCCCACTCGAGTTATAGAAAAAACTGTTTTCTAATCAACACTGTTCAGTCCACACCAGTCAATATAATATACACCAAGGTGTCGCAAGGTATCAAGCTTTTAAAAGACAGTGTCCTAGAAGTGAATAAGACTGGGCGTGTTGGTTAGACATTGTAAATCAAAGAGCAAAGCACTGGAACAGAAACGGAGAAGACGACAAGACAGAACAAGCACTAGCTTTCAACTGAGGGTTTATTGCAGAAATGATCACATATATATACACTTCGGGATCGGCAATGAATGAGAAAACAAACCATTACTATCATACAGCCACATGCTAAGCCAAGAATTCAAGCTCTTCTTATGGCAGTGCAACAGTCGCCTTGCTGACATATTTATCCCCTGTATGAGCTATCTCCAGTGCTTCTGTTATCTCCCTTGTCGGCTTGTTACGATCTCGATACATGATGATTGTCTTTTTGAACGGGATGACAAGGTGGTTCCGCATCACATCTTCTGCAGTGCGCAGCGAGATGGCAGTCTGTAGCAATGCTGCCAACTTTTTATTGGGCTCCAGAAGACGCACGTTTAAACATCAGCCAGTCTTACCAACGTAGTGCCTTCCACATGAAAGTGGAATTTTATAAACAACCCCCCTCCTGCAGGACACGTAAGGGTATCTGTGTTTAATCGGACACCCAGCCTGCAGCGTTTGCATAGGACAGGTTTTTCTGCACAAACTCAAAAGCGTTTTTGGTGCAGTAAACAGGACATTTACGCCAGAACATTGCCCCACATTCCTTAAGTTATGAGAAACCTTATGCAGGTAGGGAATGACAACTACTTTTTCTTTATTCCTTCTTTCCTCCTTTTCTTCTCATCTGCTCGCTGTTCGTCACTCATGCGTGCCGCAAATTTCTTTCTGCGAAGCAGGCTTTCAGCAACAGAAACCATAACATGTTTAGGGTAGCTCGCCACCTGCAAACTGACACTTTCACCCATGGCTTGATCACATCACTTGCAGAGAGCGTTAGACAAAAAAGAAAGCTCTCTGCAAGTCATGTGATCATGCCATGGATGAAAGTGTCAGTATGCAGGTGGCGCGTTTGCAGGCGGCGAGCTACCCTAAACACGTCATTGTTTCCGTTGCTGAAAGACTGCATCGCAGAAAGAAATTTGCGCCACGCATGAGTGACGAACAGCGAGCGGATGAGAAGGAAAAGGAGGAGGAAAGAAGGAATAAAGAAAGAGTAGTTGTCATTCCCTACCTGCATAAGGTGTCTCATAACTTAAGGAAGGTGGGGCAATGTTCTGGCGTAAACGTCCTGTTTACTGCACCAAAAAAGCTTTTGAGTTTGTGCAGAAAAACCTGTCCTATGCGAACGCTGAAGCCTAAGTGTCCGATTAAACACAGAGACCTTTACGTGCCCTGCAGGAGGGGGGTTGTTTATAAAATTCCACTTTCATCTGGAACGCACTACGTCGGCAAGACTGGCTGATGTTAAACTTATGTCTTCTGGAGCACTATAAAAAAGTTGACAGCATTGCTACAGACGGCCATCTCGCTGCGCACTGCAGAAGATGTGATGCGGAACTAACTCGCCATCCCCTGTTCTAAAAGACAATCATCGTGTATCGACATCGTAACGAGCTGACAAGGGAGATAATGGAAGCACTAGCTCGGACAGGGGATAAATGTGTCAACACTGCAATGCACTGCCAAGCAAGGAGCTTGAATTCTTGGCGTAGCATGTGGCTGTCTAACAGTAATTGTGTGTTTTCTCATTCACTGCTGATCGTGAAGTGTATATATGTGATCATTTCTGCAATAAACGCTCATTTGAAAGTTAGTGCTTGTCCTGTCTTGTCGTCGTCCCCGTTTTTGTTCCCGCGCTATGCTGTTTGATTTACAATGAGTGGCCTAGTCCACTGAAATCAGATGAGAGCTCATGAGTTGTATAGCTTAGTCTGGAGTATTTCTTTGTTTTCTGAAGTTTATTAATTAATAAAACTCATTAGCTAATTTTTTAATTGCTGGTTTCAGCAACAAAGAGTGTATTAACGGAGCGTGGTTTCAGCAACAAAGCACTCCAGCGAAAAGCGATTTTGTTCTCCAGAATGCGTCTTGGGCTGCTGAAGGGGTACAGCTGCATGTGGCACACTTTTTATTGTGCGACTTATCATTGAAGGCCAGTGGGAAAACTAGTTTATATAAACAGTAGCTTGGTGCAAATATTTCAGTCTGCTATTTGAAAGCAATTATTGGCACTTCTTTCTTTGAACCAAAATTGGAAGAGGAAATTGGTCTTTCCTAATGATTGTAATCAATAAAGTCAGCGGAACAAATAAAATACTGCAGGTTATGTAACACTACTCTAAAAGCCTTCAGTTATTCTTAATGAGCTTGGTCTTATTTAGCAGGTCTATCCAGCAATTTACACCTAACAGGCATCCTTTTAATAATTAGTAATATGCATTGTGACAAGCTGGCTGTCTGTTGCATAATTTTAGGATGTCAGGAATGTTTCAAATGGGCATTTTTGGGAGGCAGTTTTGAGTCTGGGGTGGCGCAGTGATTGCGACGCTCGACTATGCGCAAGATTCAAGAATGCAGGATCGAATTCTAGTCTAGGCGGCCGCTTTTCTTGGAGGCGAAAAGCAAGGTGCCCGTGGGCTGTGCAATGTTTAGTGCACAATAAAGAACCCCAGGTGGTCGAAATTTTTGCAGTCCTTCACTATGGTGTCTCATAGCCTGAGTCGCTTTGGAACATTAAGCCCCACAGACCAAACTAAACCAGTTTTGAGTCTGAGTAGGAATTGCTGATGTGCTGTTTCAATTTATTGTGTATTAGTAGGTCAGTTTGATATAAGCAACACATTCTCTTTGCAGCAATTTTGACATATTCGTTTGTGACTCTGACAGTCTCTTATGATAGCTATTGCTAATATCCTTTTATAGTGCTTCAGGAAGATCTAACATCTGTTTCATTTAGTTGCCATAGAGCGGACAGTTGACCAGTTTTAACTATGGCGCCGACAAGTATTCAATACATATGCGGGATATTAATGGCCAAATAATGAGCACAAAATTTCCTCATACCTGAGGTATTGCTAGAAGCACCCAAGGCAGAAGGCTAGGCAGTGTATGAGCTGGTACTTCCATTCTTCTCAGCCAAAAAACCCTCTTTTAGTTGTGATTTTTATTGTACATGTCTGGTTAAATTATTGTTGTAAAGCAACTTCCATATACATATCCTGATAGTTCTTGTATGTTATTCCTTCTATCAGTTGTCATCATTATTGCTAAAGGTGCTCAAAGACATACCAGGCTCTACAAGCCTTCAATACCTTAACCTCCTATAAAGGTTTCAAGTTCAACACACTCAACTCTGGTATAAATACACTGTCTCATATGAATGTGTGATAAGTTATAACCAAAACAGAACAAACGTACCTGCTTTCTTTTTGAGTATTTTTCTCATCTTCAGGCAATCTCCTTTTCACCACTTGTGATGCGGGCAACTGTTTTTTTGTTTAGAAAGTTGAATGCTTGAACTGAATAATGAGAAATAAAGTCGCATCTTCTTAGCCACACTTGTGTTCAATTTGTGTTTTTTTGGAAGCCATGTATGACCACTGCTTGAGTGCTTCCATCTTATGTAATCCAGTGTTCAGGTTAGTGGTTATTGCAACAAAGCAGAGGAGTTTGTTAAATGTGTAGTATTTTTACTACAGTTTATTACTGTTACAGCCTTCTGTAGGTGGTGCATATTGCTAAAAGTAGTGGCTGTTACTATTTACAGAGTTAGTATATGTTGATTTAGGTAGCTGCTATTACTACCTCAGAGGTAGTGTATTTTGCTAAAGGTAGTTCCTCTTACTACCTCCTATAGGTAGTAGGTTTTGCTGAAGGTAGATACTCTTACTACCTGCAGTGGTAGTGAATACTAGTAAAGGTAGTTGTTCTTACTACCTTCTATAGGTAGTAAAGTTTACTAAATGTAGTTGCTGGTGCTACATCTAGAAGTAGTAAAATTTGCTGGAGGTAGTTCTGATTACTACCTTCCATAGGTAGTAAAGTTTACTAAATGTAGTTGCTGGTACTACATCTAGAAGTAGTAAAATTTGCTGGAGGTAGTTCTGATTACTACCTTCTAGAGGTAGTATATGCTACTACCTAGCAGATACTACCCTGCACTTACTAACTAGTTAGTAACATATGTGACAAGCAGTTACTACCCTAAAAGTTAGTAACCACAACTACCTTTTTTTTAAGAGTGAATGGCACACATTGAGCGAGCACTGCATAAGCGCGGCTTATACTCTATCCAAACCTCGCGTGCCTTCATCCCGAACCGTTCCTATTAGTTTTTTTTTTTTTTTTATGTATATATACATAGTCTTGCAGGGGACTACGCGCAAGTGAGAGATGAAACCGGTTTGTCTTGCACGAAATTAAGCATGGGCTAATAGGGCTGCCCTTCTGCCTGTTACTTCTTTGTATACCTATAACCTTAGCGTTTATACATTTGCTGAGAATTCCACTGTCATGAGAGGTTTATTGTCACAAACATAACTGCATCTCTGGAAAAGTATTGTGTGTTTCTCTATATGATTTTTTTGCGGCACTTGCAGCGATCCTTTTTGGTTTCGATACAGATGCACGCTTGAACTTTAGCAAGTCGTCTATAGCTATATAGAAGCAACGCCAGCGCGCTACGTTTTGCTCCACTTGCAAAAACTAGTACTCAACATTTCCTGTTATACATTGTATACAGATTCGGGGATTAACTATTTTTTGTTTAATACGTGCGCGAGGTGAGAGGAGCGATCGAATGAGTGCCGAAATTCCCGGTTCCAACGAAAACGGTGAGAACAACACAAAGCTTACTCGCATATATGCGGACGATCGGACGATCATGCATGAGCCTTGTTTGCTCTGCCCGGTCACGAGCGGAATCATGGAGCGCTTACCGCCTCGCACGTGGCAATTTATCAAAATTACAACGTCAGCTCAGAAACCGCACCACGCGTTCACCATATATTTTCGCGGCGGATGGCGCGCAATCTCAACTGTTGTGCAATATTCGGGCACGGATATGCGGATACGAATTTACTGACGCTCTTGAATAGCTCCGCTATCAATAGCAAATGCTTTCGTCCAAGAGAGAGAGAGGGAACTGGATCTTCCGTGGAGGATCAGTACTTATGTAGATAGAATGCGTATATGGAGCGTTTGAGACGTGCATCCGTCTTCTGATGGACGTTCTTCAGGGTGTATACGCATTGGACGAGGCCGACTAAACAGTCGCTTTTGCTGAGTGCATACCGAGTGTGCTGCGCAAGCTATGCTCATCACAGCAGCAGTCACGCACATCCGCGCAGCTTTTCGATCATTCTGATTGGCAGCACGCATGCTATCATAAGGTTCATTCGCTCGAGATAAACTTAATCGTGTTCAATTACTGCGCGCCACGAACAATTTGCGAAGACCACCTAGGACGCCCCCTTCGATGCGGTGAAACCTTGGGACATCACAGATGCTTCAGGCTGTGAGGGGCACAATTATTACATTTGAGAGTAATCACGTCCTAACCGATATACGTAGTAGACACAACCTTAATAAGTAAGTTTTTTGAGACGGCAGGTTCAGTTAGTGCGACCGTACGAAATTGCATAACACGTAGCCCACTGGCAGAGAGCAGTCGTTTATACAGGACGCAGTGGGATAGACGTTTATCTGTCCTGCCATCCTGCGTGATAACGTGTGCTTAAATATATATATTATTTTTTATTAATGATTTTGTTTTGGCTGCATCGGGAGGCGCAACTTTAAAGATGTTGCAAAGTGCAGCTTTTTCCTATGCACTTACGCCAATACACAAGTAATATTTAATTAATGAGAATTGACTATTGGATGCATGCTATGATGCGAATAGCCACACACAATTTTGACAAGAACTGGGTCGTACTTGTGCACCTTGAAGATACCTGAGTTACAGCCCATAGCTCGGTGGCCGTATATCTAAATATCGCTGAAGAAATGTGGCTCATCAACTAGCCAATTCATGCGCATACAGGAGATATTTGGGGTGCTCTGATGAGAGCCTGAAGCGATTATATGAAGATATGCCTTGGTACACACAAGTTTTCGGAGGAATCTTATACAACGCAGTGTGCATGTATAAAGCGCCGCTTAAAATGCAAAGTGGATGTCACTGCACTCACTGGTGCATATGCAAAGTGGATGTCACTGGTGTATCATAGAATTTGTGAGGTGCTTTCATCATGACACTGCGCGCATTTTTCTCCACTGGAGTAAGTCATCTGCTGCACTTTCATCTTTATGAGGAGGAGGAAGATGAGGAGGAAAGGCAGGGAGGTTAACCAGTAAAGGAACTGGTTTGCTACCGTGCACTGGGGGAGAGGGGTAGGTGGGTATAAAAGTTGTGGGTGAGAGAGGGATAGGTGAAGACAGTACAGTCACATCACAGACATGTCCCATCACATCACGTCGCAGTCATATCACGTAACATAAATTCATCTTTATGAATGCGCTATAAATCGAGTCAGCTGAGCATAACGACCACGTATAGCGAGAACTGAGTGAATAGGGGCGATCACGAGTCTCACTTAGAAAGGTGGCTAGGAATGGGAGTGTCCTTCTTAGCCATGTATGCATAGCCTTCTTTTTTTCTTTTAATTAACTGGGGACTTCAGCATGCATGGTAGCCGATGCATATCAAACTGCACTGTGGGTTCGATTCTTATGCATCTTACCCCCTTATCCCAAAGGATCGAACTGCACGAGTTGTCACCTCCTTCAAACTCGGCCATGTCATGTGGCGCGCCAGCCAACAGGCCAAAGTCTCATGCTCGTCATTTTTCGTATATTTTTCGCGTTTTTCGCTCAACGCTGTCACGTTATTAGGGCCCATTAAGAAAACATCACTGATGGCGTAGTTAGCTAGTTTGGAAAAGCTAAAACAAATGAATATCGGAATACATGGGTGCCGAGAGCACATTAACCAGGGAGACAAGAGCTCCGTCCAGTTCAAATATTTGTTTACAGAAACACAGCGAGCCAAACAGGTCCATGCTTGGGCAGAAATGTTTTGCAGACTTTACTTATGAATTCAGAATATATTAAAAATATATAAAATATAAAAATATATATAATATATATAATATATATAATATATATAATATATATAATATATAATATAAAAAAAAGATTCAGAGATATCAAATTTTATTCAGGGTTCCAAATGAGAATTGAGGATTTGTCCAATTGGGAGACATGGAGTCACGTAAATAAACAAGAAAAAAATCTCATTTTCAATCCTTGGAGTCAAGCGTTCGACCGCACAGCAAGAAAACAAGTCTTAGCATTGGAGTATAGGGAATCTCAGTCTACATCAGCATGAAAAAAAAAAAAAAAAAAAAGAATTTTACATGTTGTTTTTTCATCATATTTGGCTGTAGTAAAATATATTTTCATGTGGGCCTCATACATTGTTGGCGTATTCAACGCATGCTTTAAATACAGATTTCGTGCTTCTATAAAGCCTCGGAGTATTAGATGAATTGCCTAATTTATGCATCAGAAGTACGTTTTATTTTTTCTTCAGATAATTTAATGTTATTTAGAGGTATGCATGTTCTCCTATTTTTCAATTCGGTTCGTACACGTTTACCTTGGGCATTGCAGATTGCAAGATCGCATGTTTAATGTCAAGCGTAAGATTTTCTTACCGGACTTAATAATGAATGCTAGGAGCTCTGCTTCTCGACAAAGAAGCCACATGTATGCATACATCACTCTCCACCATGCTGAGATGCTGTCGAATGTCTATATATATACATCGACTATTGCACGTTGTTAGAATAAGAAATCGATTCCGGTTCTATATTCGCATCGACATGCGTGTGCTCTTGGGGTTGCTCAGGGCCTTCTCGCCGTGTAAATTAACGCCGACGCAGCAGGCGCTGATACAAATGATTTTATAATGACACTTAAAACTGACAGCAGCTATCCGAGGCTGGGATTCGTTTAAAACAGCTCCTGGATTGAATGCTCTCTTCGGACGTGGAGTATTTTTCAAAACAGAAATAAAACTGGCATCTCGTCAAAAACAGCGAACAAAGATTGAAGAGGAAACCAGTTTAAGGTGTTAAGCTATAGAGGTTAAGGCGCCTTTTCCATGCTGGTCTCACATGGCATAATTTGACAACAAAAGGTGAAACTCATACCAGGAAGTGCTATGTTAGGTTTGGTTTGTGGGGTTTGACGTCCCAAAGCGACTCAGGCTATAAGAGACGCCGTATAGTGGAGGACTCCGGAAATTTCGACTACCTGGGGTTCTTTAACGTGCGCTGACATCGTAGTGCTATGTGAGGCAAAGCATAAAGGCACACTTTGAATGGTATAAATAGTAATATAAAATTGCTATTATTAATTTCCACTTGTCAGAGGCTGTTACAAAGTGTGTGAAACAGCAGACGACAGCGTGTAATATATATATATATATATATATATATATTGCAGGCTGTCGTCTGCTGATATATATATATATATATATATATATATATATATATATATATATATATATATATATATATATATATATATATATATATATATATATATATATATATATATATATATATATATATATATATATATGCATATATATATATATGTCGTCTGCATATATATATATATATATATATATATATATATATATATATATATATATATATATATATATATATATATATATATACCCAAGAAAGTAGCAGGGGGGACAGCGGCCGATGTAGCTCAGTTGGAAGAGCACCGGACGCGTTATTCGGAGGTCGTGGGTTCGGATCCCACCATCGGCACGTTGTTTTTTCTTCTATTTTGTGTCTAATTATCTTTCCCCTAAACAGATTACATTACTCATTTCTGTGATTATCCAAGTAAACATTAAAAAAAAAAAGACATAAAGTACCATCCCCAACGCTTTCCTTGGCCTCGCCGACTGTTGGCTTCTTTCCTTCATATATATATATATATATATATATATATATATATATATATATATATATATATATATATATATATATACATATATATATATATATATATTACACGCTGTCGTCTGCATATATATATATATATATATATAGAGAGAGAGAGAGAGAGAGAGAGAGAGAGAGAGAAAGAGAGAGAGAGAGAAGCTCAGGGTCTTACTCTTTGTATCACCTTCTCAGTGTATTTACATAGGGCGGCTTTCGCCTCTGTGAGTATCAACCACAAATATAGAGGACAATGATGGACATCAGTAAGAAGCGAAAAGCATAAATGAAAAAAAAAAAAGAAATGCCGCATGTCTACATAGAGAAGGGCTGAGTCAACAACGTTCGCCAGCATGCATGTGTATTTTCCTTCCCTTTAATAAATGCGGGAAAACAAGGACAAAACGAGAGTGGAATGTTTCCGAGGTCTCTACTTCTTTTCTCGGCGCTCTGTTTTCGCGGTTGCCATTCGCAACGCGAAAGAGCGGCGAAAGATAATTAAGAAGGATAATAAAAAAAGAACGAAACGCGAAGCTAGAGATATTCAAACGATGAGGCTACATGGGGGCGCCTGTATATGTCGCGGCAGCTGAGACGAGGCCAAGGAACTATGGTGGACGCGCTGCTCAAACAATAGCTCTGCCGGGAACCAGCTTCTGCCCCCTCCTCTTCCCCCTCTCCCACACATTCGCTCTCTTTCCAACGCAACGCAAATGGAAATGGGCCCCGGGTTGCCGCTGCCTCTCGCATGCAGCAGCAGCGGGCACGGGGCGGCCAAAACTCGGCAGGGGCAATCACGTGATCGGAGTGAGCCAATGGGGACCCGACTTCGCGGGGTTTTCGACTGCAATCTTTGCCGCAGTGGGAGGAAAAGAGACAGCGGAAATAAAAAACCAGTGAGCGCGCGCGCGCTTGTGTATGTGTGTGCGTTTGCGTGTGCGTGCCTCGCTCCTAGCTTGGTGATCTCTCTCTCTCCTCCCGACGTCGCCGTCGTCGGCGAAACGGCGGCGCGAGCCGTAGCCGACACCGTCGTTGCTTTGCCGCCAGAGTGCTCGCGTTCTCTCCCTCTCTTTTTTCCTCGTCCTCTTCTTCCTTGCCGAGTCCCTTTGCGCGCGCACAGTTCCTCCGCCTTCTGGTCTCTAGGCGATGTCCTTTCCCTTTCCGACTGAACCGAATGCAGGGCGTCGGGAGCAGCGCTAAGACGCGCGCGGATAGGCATCATTCCTTTTAGCTGGAAAAGAAACGAAGACCGGATGTTGAAAAATTCCTCTCGAGTACGGTAGTTGCGGATAATAACGTCCGCGAATTCGTCGCCCCTTGTTGTGCCTCATTAGCTTTGCAGGTTTTTCAGGAACTGTACACCGGGAACACTATGAAGTACCAGAAATTCAGTTATCAAGGCCTCTTAGATTCATAAGAATGCTAAACGTGGAGTACGAACAAAAGATGCTGCATGAGTGGCTCGTGATCTCTCCGAAGCATCGCATTCACCTTTGCTTATGACCGCCTACTGTATGAACCTGTTTGATTCTGAAGTATACAGCCATGAATCAGATCATGAAGATCTATGATCATGAAGATCATAGATCATGCTCTTTCCTGAGAACAAGCCAGGAGGTTGTTCTAAAAGAACCTTAGCAGATACCTTATTCGCCCTACTTCGCTTTTCGGCTTTCGTAACGCGCATGCGCATCGGAATCCAGATTCACCTTTGCTGACGACAACCTGCTGAATCCTCCTGGTTGATTCTATCTACGAATCCGATTCTGCACCATGAAGCTTACTTACTCTTTCCTCGGCAGGAAGTTGCCCTAAAGAACTTGAATAGATGATATCATATTCGCATTACTTCGCTTTTCGGCTTTCGTAACGAGCATGCGCATTGGATTCTGAATCTGCCAGCAACGCTTTGATTGCTGCACCGAACTCATTGTCGGCATCACCACGTGCCTGCAACGCAACCATAGGTGGGTTCTCATAGAAAATGCCGTAGGCAACCGAAAATTCACGTTGCAGCAATGAGCAAAAGCGTAGGCTCAGCGCGAAGCCTAAGCTCTATTTCTAGTTTCGGCGATGTTGGAAACCACAAGCTGGGAGAGTTACCGTGTTTTAAAAGCAAAGCCTTGGTTTTGAGACAGCGAGGAGAAAGTTTAATTAGTCGGCTTATTAGGTTGAATTAGTCGCGTGGCGGCAAGCCAAAGAACAAAATGAAATGATGCGATAGCAAAAGATTTAATGGTCAGCGCATGCATGAGAGGCTCCGTCCTGGGCCACTTCGCCGTCTTCTGGCCCTGAACAGTATCAATATGCAGGCGGAATTGGAGCTGCTAATTTCGCGTCAGTAGCGCTGTCACAGTGCACTGCCAGAGACCCCTGTATATCAGGTGCACGCAGGGCACGCAGGTATAGCATGACAGCTTAATTTTCTTCGTGGAAAAAGTTTACTTACGACATTCGGGTTTACATACATTTTTACCACGAAGGCTTCGTGCAGGACAGTGCCATATAGGTGTAGGTATTATATTAGTTTTTACTGGTTTACGTCGTTGTGTCACACTCACCACCCGTCCTACTGAATCGCGGCCCATTGTCGCGAGCCTCTACAAGATGACATGTATAGGTTTGAAAAGGTATACAAGCAAAACTTTTTAAAAGATACGAGCTGCAGTTTGCTTTTGTGCAGAGTTATTAGAAATGCTTCTTGGGCACTGTATACTTACGTGGGAATTTCTCAAGTGGTGCGATTATTTTGGCATCTTGGGTGTGAAACTAAATTTTGGCATTCCTTTGAAGAGATTTTTTTTGTCCTTAAGCTGAAACTTTCCCCGCCATATTCAAATCGTGCAGCACAACATGCTTTTAGATAGCAAAAAGCAGGCATTTCACGAATGCCAGGAATAATAGGCCTAATAAGAAACGAACTTCGAAGGCGGTCAAAGAAACCTCTTATTTCACACTGAAGAAAGGATAAATTTACAATATCGACTTCTTAGGTTTTTAGTCAAGAATATGCAATTATTTTTCTTCTCGGCTATAGTAATCCCGAATGACCTGCGTTTACAACACTAAGAAAAATATTTTCATCAACTGTGTCGAGTCATCTGCTGGCTTCTTAGAGAAAAATAAGCGCAACACATTCTGATCGAAAAATGCGGAAAATGCTGTCATCTTTCACGAATGGCTTAACTTAATTGGTAGTACTGATATACAACTTATTGGCATGAACTATTCCCCCTCGCTTTAGAGAGTTGTTACGCGGAGTGAACATACATTCGCAGTTGAAGTATAAAGAGATAGATTGACAAAGTATGTTTAATGACGAAGCGATAACCTCACCACTATTATTATAGTGAGCCCTTCTATAGGTGAAATAGCCTGCATATGAGATTCTATAGCACACCGTAAAAAACAACTTACAGTCATTTGTGTTTGGGGTCGATGAAACAGCCTTTGTTTACTGATAGCTCAAACAGGTTCCTCAGATGTCATTCATAACATGAACCAGGTTTAAAGTATTGCTGCCCAAACACAACAGTTTAATTCCAATGTGCCCTTGTTGTTTTCTTTTAACACGCTCATTGTGCGTATATGTATGGCCGCGGCACTCTCTTTCGCTGGTGGAGTGTATCGACCGAAGCATCGAAGGCGACTGCCGCTCCTCCTGCGCGATGAGCTCCTCTGGCGAGCTTTCTTCTCCGCTCTTTTCCTCGGGAGATGCGGAGGCGAAGGAAACCTTGCTCTCGCCCGCTCCTCGCGGCTCCTGCTGCTCCAGTTTGCGCCGCCAAGTTGCGTTTGCCCAGCTGGATGTCTCCGTCCAATTGCATTGCATTCCCATTGGACGAGAGAGAGACTGCGAATGCGGCAATCGAAATGAGACTCGCACCGAGCCTCGCCATTGGTTGCCCAGCTCTCGGCGGGCGGACTGGGGGCCCCTTTTTCCGATTGTTTTCTTTCTCCGTGTCGGTCCGGGCCCGGAGACGGATTCGTACACTGCCGGGGGCGGTGGCCCGCCTAGCCTTTTTCGACCAGGCGCATTCGCACAGCAGTGGCACCCTGGCTGAAACTGCTCCGGGAGGGAAAGGAAAGGGGGGAGGGGGAGGAGCTCGCCGCCATCTTGGCGCCTGCAACCCGGGGCGGCACGGAGTCCGACCTGGGGCTCTGTGTGTGCGCGGGTGGAGGCGGCCATCTTGAGCCGACGGTTCGGTCGTCGCAGCTGTCAAGACGCGTCGCTCGTTCCCTCCGCCGCCATTCGGACGCCGCCGCTGCTGTGGTATTGAGCGAAGCAGCTCCAGCAGGCGGCCTGCTGTGTTTTCCCGCTCCCTCTTTCGCTGCTGCCGCGCCGGTAATTTCGTTTCCTTGAGACGTCGCGGCTGCCGGGAAACCTTGTATGCTGAGTGGGAGTGACTCGCTGTGGGCAGCTGGGTTGATACGAATTCATTCGCTTTGTTGACGCCAAGATATATTATGATGTCGGAATAGTTTTGCAGCACCAGCAACGTTTTAGTGAAATGGTCACGGCGGCCGCCAACAAATGATCGTCACATTTGGTGGTAGAAACTGGCAGCTGTGCAATTTTATGAATGTTCCATGCAGAGGTGCAAATGTTACGGGATGTGAGTTTGATAAAAATCAGAGAAAAGCCAAACTTTTTTTAATGATATTTTTCTCTTTTATTTTTCTGGCTCTTCACTTATCGGGCACTTCCTGAAATAAAGTCGCATCCTGATACTATACTTAGATATTCGAGGTACTGATTGGAAATGCTTGCCTGGGTGTCATAACAGGCTCTAAATGAATGATAAAGGACAGAGAAAAGAATTAAACCAATAGTAACTTTATAGCACAGATTCACGCTAGAGTTTGGTTGCTGGAAACAAGAGAAAAGTTACAAGAGGCACCATGGGCATCACAGTGGTGTTGATAACTTTTGGCAATGCACCTTCCTTCTGGCAATCATCTTAGGCGGCGCGGTCAATAAGTGTGGATAACAGCTATTTAATTTGGACCATTTGTCAGTACAGCTATAGCCGCTGGCACCTGCACAGTGTGAAGTACTTCCTCCAAGAACACGAAAGTTATCGCGCATGTATGATCCTCCAGGGAGCTATAATATACCTAGCGTGTATTATGTAAAGGTTACATTGTTTGGCAGGGCGTTCATTAGATGTTTGAAAAATGTTCAGCCGGAGCCAACCTTTGCACAAAAACAAACAAACAAACTAATATTATTTACCCGTACGTTCCGCGCCCATTCATGCTATGAATATTTTTGCGCTGCTTATCGTTTTGCAGAGTCCTTGTTGAGTGTTTGCAGAGAATTGCATAGACTCGCAGACGTGTGCTTCTAGTGAGCATATGATACATAGGCACTCGACGTCGTAATATAC
The DNA here is from genome assembly GCF_055883805.1 of Amblyomma maculatum. NCBI lineage: Eukaryota > Metazoa > Arthropoda > Arachnida > Ixodida > Ixodidae > Amblyomma > Amblyomma maculatum. Next base: position 76,653,204 of record NC_139347.1, read on the forward strand.
TGCTACGATACGTACTGCTTTGTATACGCAAACTTTGTGCCAGTGCTCTTTACTGCGATTACGTATAGAGAGGATGGAACCAAACTTTGCTGTAGGCAATATACAGCACCAGTATTTCTTTCTCGATTAAGCGTATTTTTCCTGCACGAGCTTTTTGGGTATGCGAGCGAGAAAATCCTCGCAGGCTCATTTCGTATGATACATTAAACTGGTACAGACGTCATCACTAATGTTCCACAGCGAACGATATGTACCTGAGACCATACGGAGCGTATGCGAAACAAAAGTAAAGAAACAAAAGAAGCAGCAGAGCATTAAAGGAAGAAAGAAAGAATGAAAACGAACCGCACACACAGACATTGACGCCGAGGTCGAGGGCAGGTCCGATCCCGCCGGGGAGAAGCACAGACCAATGTCAGATCGCCTATTTGCGCGAGTCGGTGCGGCAAGAACAGCAGCAGCAGCACTCATTCAGGGTGGGGCCAATTTTCATTCCGTTTCGAGTTCCTCGGGCGCATTACCGAGAGAACGCATCCGTCTCTCGTGCATTCGGCGCTCCCGAGAAAGGCCAGTAGTAGAAGTACGTTCTTCTGGCAGGCAGCGCTATTCAGCGAGAGCGCAGCGGCATAAAGGTGCGGTCGCGCCTCCTCCTCCTCCTCGCCAGCCAATTTGGAGAGGAAACGACTGCTGTTCTTCGGGCTGGCTTGCACATTCGCAGAGCCTGCATTACGACGAGTGTTTTCGGCGGACGCGTGCGGAGCCGCGCGCCGCAACTGCCTTTCATCTCTCGGTGATAAATGGAGCCAATTGAAGCGACATTAACGAAAACGCACTGTATACGCGGCCGCCGCCTTTCTCTCGCTGGTCCGTGTGTCAGCCCGATATACTCGCATTCTCGCCCTCTGGTGAGAGACCAACACACGCCGTGCACGTAGGAGTCCAAGACGGGTTTTTCAGCGCAGGCCACGGAGCCTATGGATGCGCTCGGCGCGCGTGTTATCCGACCGGAACAGTCATCAAGCGCACACACGCTTGCCATTACGCGTGCTCGAAGCCGGCAATTCGCTGTGCGCCCACGCGTTTTGCCCGGGGAGGCGGTCGCATGCACGCACCAACGCGAGTGGAGTTGTCGGCTATATGCGAGGATACGCGTGATATACCAAACTAGGCGCGGTTTATCCGCTGCTTCTCATCGCTAAAATTTTCGAAACGCAACTTGAAACCACCATATTGGCGCATAGCGACTAAATTGCCTGTTTTTTTTTATTATTATTTATATATAGTGTCGTGACGCTGGGGCTACGTCGACCCGGCCTTCACTTGGTAGCGTGCAGAGACTCGGGGTTGAAGAAGGACTGAATCTTCGAAGTTGGTGAAATATGTACAAGCAGGTTTAATGGCACTTTGAGAAAACTTATTTACAAGATTATTTACACGAAAAAGAAGGGTACATCAGCAAAATGGCAAGCGTTAAGAGTTCATAGCGAGAAGCGACTGGATGAGCCGTTTACCCAGGGCTCAGAGCGACATTTCGTGCTCTGCAGCGTCCTTAAAACCCCCTATGTCCAGCCCCTCTCTGAAGATGCTGACCAACCAAATCCAGGGCACGCCCCTCAGATATCGGCATCCAATCGAACACATCACTGCACTGATGGTCTGAAGCACTGACTGGCCCGGCATTGTTTCGTTGAGCCTGGTCACTTGTTGGCGGGAAAAGCTTGGGAACGGCGAGGAGGTACATTTCTATTCTTCAGCCAAGAATCGATAGGCAGCTGGTTCCGGCAAGTGGATTTACTTCTAAGAAACCCAAGTGCACGAGCGCGCCGCATACGCTCCCAGCATTGTCCGTTTTCGACAATTGCAAATCTTTCCTGCATTCCCGGGAAATCATCTAATGGCCGTATGCGTCATGCTCCTTTCTTGTCCGGCATTCCCAGGAAATCCTCTAATGGCCGTAATCACCTTGCTCCTTTCTTGTCCTGTACGTCAGCGGACGTGTCACTCTGTCGCCTCGTTTGGACAATAGGCATTCCTTACTTGACCATAGTGCTTCTCGATGGGAAGGGTGAACAATTGAACGAAAGCACTTCCGGCTATCTCCCGCAGGGGACATTTCTTTGTGTTTTTCTAGACGTTCTCTTGACAGGGTCAATTTGGCATTTGCAGGGTGTCCACAAAGCAAAACAGGCTTACAAAACAGGATCCCTGGAAACAGGCTCACTTAGAGCCATTGGACCATCACCACATAACCACAGCGCTTATCCATGCCCACAGGCGAACAATAGAGCGCGCCAGTGCGAACGATGCAAGGTCGTAACAGCCTCCTCCCCCGCCAGAAGAGTCACGGAGGGCAGCAGTCGCAGCTGCTGCATGAAGAGACGACTTAATGGCCTGCACATGAACGCTTGAAGCTCGCTGTTGCTTGTCGCGTTGTCTTGATTGTTGTAGGCCAAATTGCTCGAGCTGTCTGAAACTCAACTACATGTCGAAGCAAGCACTCGGCTCCCGTCTGAAGAGACCAGGTTAAAAGAAAACTGCCATTGTTGTTCGAGAAAAGCCCACTCTCAAGACGTTCAGGACCCACGTATGCCTCGAAAACCAAACGTGCTGCTTTACATAGTCACATATATTCAAGCTCACGAAAAGAAAAAAAAAACCTGATTATCAATTTGGATACATGGTGAGGAACATCTCGGACCGCTTAGAAAGAGCGGCTAAGCGCGTCCGCATTCCCATTTAACTTCCCCTTTTTGTATCTTATTTCAAAATTGTACTGCTGTAAAATCAAGCTCCACCTAAGAAGGCGACTGTTCTTCGATGTCGCAGTTTGCAGCCAAGCCAGGGGACAATGGTCCGTCTCTACGGTGAATTTGGCCCCTCCAAGATAGCACTGCAATTTTTGAATGGCCCATACAATGCAAGCGCACTCTTTCTCTGACGCGCAATAAGCCCTCTCTCTAGAACTCAGTTTTCTGCTCAGGTAGAGCACAGGGTGCTCATTACCGTCGTCATCTCTCTGGCAGAGAACAGCACCTAGCCCTCGATCACTGGCATCACACTGGACCGTGAATTCTCGGTCATAGTCTGGAGCTCGCAATACCGGACGGCTAATCAGCACAGCCTTCAGGTTTACGAAGGAGGCTTCCTTTTGTTCGTCCCAGACTACATTTGTCGGTTCTGTCTTGCGGAGAGCGTCGGTCAGAGGGCTAGCCAAAGCTGAATAGTTAGGGATGTAGTGATTGTAGTACCCAGTCAGACCCAGGAATGCTCGAATTTCCGTCTTCGTGCTCGGCCGCGGGTAGTCTGCTACCGCAGAAATCTTAATCTCGCTGGGTTTCCTGAAACCTTGACCTACATTGTGACCCAAGTAGTCCACGGTCGCCCTTGCCAGGCAACATTTCTCGGCCTTTACGGTTAGTCCAGCTTGACGCAAAAAGCTCAGTACAGCTCTTAGATGTACCATATGGTCCGCCCATGAGTCGGAAAAAACCGCAATGTCATCTAAATAAGGCACCGCGAATGTTTCACACCCCTTTAAAACCCTATCCATGAGTCGGAAAAAACAAAATGGAGCATTTTTGAGCCCGAAACTCATCATTGTTGGCTGGTAGCTGCCCGTCGGAGTGACGAAAGCCGCGTATCTGCTGGCGCGTTCAGTGAGCGGTACTTGCCAGTGTCTCACGTATGCCGCTCTACTGACCTGTTCTACTCTCTCCTCAATATTCGGAATAGGATACACTTGATCCCTGGTGAGAGAATTTAGCTTTCGGTAGTCTACCACAGGCCTAGGGTCTTTACCTGGAGCTTCTACTAAGATCATAGGCGAAGCATAATCGCTTTCCGAGGGTTTTATTACTCCCAATTCCAGCATGCGAGTTACTTCCCTATCCAGAATTTCTCTTTGCCTTGGAGAAAATCGGTAGCACCTTGATCGCACTGGCACGTCTGAAGTCAGCTCAATATCGTGCTCAGTCAAATCAGTTCTGCCTGGCCTGTCCACGAAGCAGGCCTCAAACTCTGTTATTATTTCGCCCAGATTGGACAGCTGGGATTTCTTTAGTTCTCCTCTCTGCTCCGTCTTTCTGAGAAGCTCCTGAGCGTTGCTTCCTTTTCCGCTGAGGCAAATCAAGTTATCCCCAATCTCCTCAGGAAGGTTTAACGTTAGATTTACCATGGTTTCCCTCTGCTCATAAGGCTTCATAAGATTGCAATGATAAATGCGCACTGCTTTACGCCTATCGGGGATTTTCACTGCGTAGTTAGTGTCAGAAAGCTCTGCAACGACTTTAGCAGGTCCTTCCCACTGTACTTCGAGCTTATTCTTGGGATCATTGGCTTGCTCCATAGCTAAGTCCTCTCGGGTTCCACTTAGAAGTCTCGTGAGATTACTAGACACTGGCGGCAAGAGGTTACTCTCAAGAACGTCCTCATTCCGCGTCTCATCAAGCTCACTTTCAAGTTGACATATCTGAGATGCCTCGCTCTCAAAGCTTTCTGACCTGCTATCTTCCGCATTTACCACTGTTTTAACTGCCGTTTCCTCCGCTGTGGATTTTTCTGGAATGAGCAGTGTAGCTAGTTCTCGCGCCTTTGAACGTGTTAAGGCTTGCACAACTCTGTCTCCGAAAAGGATGCCCCTCTTTCGCAGCAGCATGTCCGATTTGTTGGAGAACAAATACGGATAGCACTTAGGAAGCTTTCCTGAAACGGCAGCCTCGGTTGTTAATTCGCCGAAAGGGCCCTCGATGACCACGTTCGCGATCGGCAAGCACACACTCTGTTCCTCAACTACCTGTCGGATCCATGCACACTGTCCTGTATAGTCGGAAGGCGATACATACGCCGGATGGACAACATCCATCGTTGCGGCCGAATCGCGCAGTACCTTGCAAGGCTTCCCGTTGACTACTAGGTCATGCAGGTAGGGTTCTAAAAGCTGCATATTTTCATCGCAGTCCCTGACATACGAGAAAGCAATCTTTTCTTTCCGGCAGTTGACGGCAATGTGACCCTGCTCATTACACCTAAAGCATGTGAGCGGCTTCCTAGCCTCAAGCTTATTCTTTGTGTTCTGCACGTTGGTCACTTCCCCACCTTTCTCACTACCGTCCTTTCTAGGGCGTTTGCCTGAAGAAGCCTTCCTTTCTTCGTTTGCAAATCTAGCAAAGTGCCTTTTCTGACGGTTATTCACACTCGACTTGGAATTGCGGGGCCTAACCACTACTGGGTTGCTGAATTGTCGGCGCGAAGCATAGTCCTCAATGAGTTCGGCAGCTTCAGTTGCCGACTTAATGTCGCCTCGGTCCTGTAACCAATTTCTTTCTTTTTCTGGGAGGCAGTTATAAAACTGCTCCAAAAGAATTCGCTCGACTACAGCATCCCTCTCACTGTAGGAATCAGTGCTCTTTAGCCACTCGCCCAAATTAACTCTTAAATTGTACAGGAATTCAGGGTAACTCTCGTCCCTGGACTTAGTAGCGTTCCGAAAACGTTGTCTGAACGCCTCGGCGCTAAGCCTATACTTTCTCAGAAGGCAAGCTTTGACCTTCTCGTAGTTGTCCGCGTCCTCCTTGCTTAGCCGCGCGACAACCTCCGCTGCCTCGCAGGGCAGAACCGTCAATAATCTCTGAGACCAAGTGTCTCGCTGGAAGGACAGTTTTTCGCAAGTTCGCTCAAAGTTAGCCAGATACAGACCGATATCCCCTGATATCACATATGGCTGCATGTACTTTGACATCTTGAAATCTGCCTCCTTGTTGAGACGAGGTACCGCTAGCTGGGGACAATCGCCCGACCTCTTGCTCAACTCTAGTTCTAATTTCCTGAGCTCAATTTCTTGGTCCAGCTTTTTTGCTTCTCTTTCAAGCTTCTTTTCCTCTTTTTCCCACTCTTTCTGCTGTCTGAGCTGTTCCTTTTTTTGACCGATGAGGTTCCATGCTTCACTGAGCTCCTCATCATCGGTTCCCAGATCAGTGATTGCCTTTATAATCAAGGGTTTTCGTGCCAAACCACTTGTATCAATTCCCAATTCCTCACACAATAGCAACAGGTCCGGTTTCTGCAGCTTTTGTAGGTCCATGATCGCTCCGAGTGTCGGCTACTTCCAAAACAACTGTGCAAACTACCAAACCTAAAGGCGTTTCCACACTCTCTTTAACAGTTCTAAAATTTAACCCTGTTCTAGAACCTGGTCCACATCAGAAGAAAAGCCAAGCACTCACCCACACATGCGATCGATGTTCCGAGCTGCCCTCTTGTTGGCCGATTGTTGCTCCTGCTTGTTGCTTGAGATGCCACCTCCGATCACCAGATGTTGTGGCTTGTAGATTCTGATCCACCTCGAATCACCAGATGTTGTAGCTTGTAGATCCAGATCCCAACGCGGGTCACCAGTTGTCGTGACGCTGGGGCTACGTCGACCCGGCCTTCACTTGGTAGCGTGCAGAGACTCGGGGTTGAAGAAGGACTGAATCTTCGAAGTTGGTGAAATATGTACAAGCAGGTTTAATGGCACTTTGAGAAAACTTATTTACAAGATTATTTACACGAAAAAGAAGGGTACATCAGCAAAATGGCAAGCGTTAAGAGTTCATAGCGAGAAGCGACTGGATGAGCCGTTTACCCAGGGCTCAGAGCGACATTTCGTGCTCTGCAGCGTCCTTAAAACCCCCTATGTCCAGCCCCTCTCTGAAGATGCTGACCAACCAAATCCAGGGCACGCCCCTCAGATATCGGCATCCAATCGAACACATCACTGCACTGATGGTCTGAAGCACTGACTGGCCCGGCATTGTTTCGTTGAGCCTGGTCACTTGTTGGCGGGAAAAGCTTGGGAACGGCGAGGAGGTACATTTCTATTCTTCAGCCAAGAATCGATAGGCAGCTGGTTCCGGCAAGTGGATTTACTTCTAAGAAACCCAAGTGCACGAGCGCGCCGCATACGCTCCCAGCATTGTCCGTTTTCGACAATTGCAAATCTTTCCTGCATTCCCGGGAAATCATCTAATGGCCGTATGCGTCATGCTCCTTTCTTGTCCGGCATTCCCAGGAAATCCTCTAATGGCCGTAATCACCTTGCTCCTTTCTTGTCCTGTACGTCAGCGGACGTGTCACTCTGTCGCCTCGTTTGGACAATAGGCATTCCTTACTTGACCATAGCGCTTCTCGATGGGAAGGGTGAACAATTGAACGAAAGCACTTCCGGCTATCTCCCGCAGGGGACATTTCTTTGTGTTTTTCTAGACGTTCTCTTGACAGGGTCAATTTGGCATTTGCAGGGTGTCCACAAAGCAAAACAGGCTTACAAAACAGGATTCCTGGAAACAGGCTCACTTAGAGCCATTGGACCATCACCACATAACCACAGCGCTTATCCATGCCCACAGGCGAACAATAGAGCGCGCCAGTGCGAACGATGCAAGGTCGTAACAATAGTCACTAACTACATCTCGTTTTTTTATTTCTCCCTCTCTTGTAGTCGCGGTTGTATCAAGTTCACTTTAAATGTATCAAAACGGTTATATAACAAGCCGACGTGCAGAAGTGTATATATCACTGAGGCTGCATATAATTTTGACGAGGGAGGTTTAATAAAACGTAAAACATGTTACGATTAGGGCGACTATAATTGAGATACTGGTTGGAATGGTCTGGCACATATTCTAGAAGCAGTAACGAGCAATACAAAATAACGACCGAATTAGCGTGTTTAGTGCAAAATGCAAATTAAGCGAGTGAACTATCGCTTTTTTATTTTGCTTGTGTTCCGGTTTCGGGTTGCACTCTCATTAGCATACAGTAGTGCAACTAGGTTATGTGAAAGAGCCTCTTACGACATTAAGCTTTGCCTTAGCCAAAGCTTACGAACCTTCACTCGTGCAGTGGTAATTGCTGTTTGTTCCCCCCCCCCCTTTTTTTTTTTTATTAGCCGGTAACACATAACTGGAGCGGAGCCTTCCTATTATATAGAGGGTGACAAAGCTCCGGCCAATATGGTCACTATCAAATTCATTTCTGTTCAAGTTTGATTGCTTTTGAGACCAAAGACGCTCACTTGGAGATGCGGCTTATTTACGAGCACCTTAATTCTCACAGACACGATGTATAAATTTATTGGGGAGCCCATACGGGACAACACGACGAGACTCACGGGGCCGTTACTGAAAAATTAGAATCGCACAAACACGTTCACCAACTCAGTGGCTATAATTTGATCGGCGATTTTCGTCTACAAACATCTTTCATCGTTATTCGATGCAAGAAAATTGTAAGTGTATTGTAGCCTGCTGTGCTGTCGGCACGCACGTGCTGCAGCGGGAGCATTAAAAACACAACCACGCACTAATTCTCTAACAAAAAAAAAAAGAAAAGAATACGGATGCCATTGTCAAGCAAACTAAAATAATGGGGTTATATTATATAATGTATGCGAGAATAAATTCAATAGAGGGGACTTTACGGACTCTATTGATGATATACTTCTGCACGTTGATCGAGCGAAAACTTTGGTATTTAGCTTTTTGCATACGCTATATATGCTGATCAGCCATTTGTGTTAAAACATTGTCATAACGTCATTCATTAATTCATAATTCATGACGCAAAGAAGGAGCTTAGTTAACCAAGGCGGCAATAATTAACGGTCTACATGCGATCATGCAGCACCTACTCCGAGGTAACTGACACTATTTGCGGTTCCCCGCCGCGGTGGCGCAGATGTTATGGCGCTCGACTGGTGTCCCCAACTTGTGCAGGATCGAATACCGGCCGCGGCGGGCGCTTTTCGATGGAGGCGGAAAGTATGGGCGCCCGTGGGCTGCGCGATGCCAGTGCACGTTATATAACCCAGGGGGCCGAAACTTCCGGAACCCTCCACTACGGCATCTTTCATAGCCTGAGTTGCTTTGGGTCGTTAAACCCCATAAACTAAACCAGATAATAAGCATAATCATTCATGTTATTCGAAAAAAAAAAACTGACTAAAATGTATCCTTTTCTTGCGATCAACGATCGCTTGACAACTACTTTTGCGCATCTTCGTGATTTACACAGAGTCGAAAGCATGAACATGTCAGCTCACATACAAACTTGCATAGGTCATTTACCGGTCATTTAGAGGTTTTTGATTAACTGATGTGTTAGAAAAACGTCTTAAGGCTATCGATATCAACTTTTTACAACTAAACCAATAGAAGCTATATATAGCTGTGTTTGTTCCGATATAGCTATGGTGTAGGCAATGAGCTAGGACACCATAGAGGAGTGCAGATAATTTCAACCACCTCAGAGCCTACACGTGCGCCTTGCGTTCTGCCGCCGTCGAAACGCATCCGCCTTGGGCAGGATCGAACCCGCGACGTCGGTATGAGCAGTATACGCCCTAACCTCTGGGCTACCATGACGATGCGTTATAGCTAGAGCTTTGTAGACAATCTTGCATGGTTTCTCATCTCCCGCATGCAGTAACACTCTCATTCGAGATATGCTTGATAATATGGCATTGCCGCCTATGATATACGCAATGTGTTGCTGCATAAACAGTTATAAAGCCTCAGAGTCGCACGGTTCTGTATACAAAAATTTTCTTTTTTTGCTCCATGCACTTGTACTTTCTGTCCCCTGCGAACCACGCATATTTCCTGCCAACTTCTCCTCCCCGGATTGAATTTTTGCACCTTCATTTTTCAACGGCTGTTTTCAGTTTTGATACTTCCAATAGACAATTTTCTGTCGATGTACAACCAATAGACACAAATCTGAGGCCAAGGAGAAGCGCTGCCACGTGTTGCGGGGCGCTGAAGGATAAAAACAATAATGACAAGGTAATTTTAAATGCTGTGTACGCACCTCTGATTTACTATGGGTACACAGCATTGCAAAAATCATGTTCCGCAACACATAGAAAATGTAAGCCATCCATTCTTCGCGCGCCATCTGGAACTAATTAGTCTCCATATAACAAATACCAATATCTCAACGAGTTCCAATACTTCTTGGGGGGCAGACGGCGTCAGGTGAAGCATTCCCGAAGAGCTTTGGCCACGCTTCCCAATATTCGATGTGATTTTCAAGACGCTTATTTGAAGCCACCGCATGCATAATCGTTGTTTCAGGCGTCAAATATAGGCAGCGGTCCTGCCTAGCTTTCTTACTGTGGAACATATCGAGTCATGTGGTCTGTCTTCACCTTCATCATCAGCGCAACCAAAGTGACCACAGCTGCCAAAGAGCAATTGTTTCTCCCCTATCCTTCGAATCAACCCAATCCTGTGCTAGCTGCATCTATTTAATCCCTGCAAACTTCCTAATCCCATCCACCCACATAACTTTCCGCCGCCCCTTATGCATACCCTTGTAACCCGGACCGTTACCCCAAATGCTCATTTTGCCTTCACATTACAGGCTTATTTTTTATTTATTTAGAACATATATACTGCAGTCAATACAGACCAATCAGGAGGGCAATACAGGCTACAAGAAAATGCATTTCAGCGTCACCATTGGCAAGCAAAAAATATAAAACGAACAGGGTACAGTGCAAACACATGATGGACAAAAAAAAATAGTGAATCAGCAAACAGTGAAGAAAAAAATCAAACCAAGGCTTTTCGTACACTTTTTCAAAAACTGTTATATTATTAGTGGAGAAAACATTTTTTTGGAAGTGCATTCCACTGGGAGACAGTTCTTGAATTTGTTAGTACGGGCAAACATTGGTTCCAGGTTGTGATGAAGAGAGTGTCGGGTTTGACGACCCACGCGTGGATGAATGAAAAATTGTGCATTGATATTAAGTTGGTGACACAGAGCCGATACAGAAACCGCAGTCTGGAAATCATTATTCTGTTTTCTAATGTCAAAATGTTGTTATCACTCATTAGAGACGATGGTGAATCTAATATGCCATATGCATAATTAAGTCTTGCCCATGCCAATTTATTCTTGACTCTGGCTTCACAATGTCAGCAAATAGCCTATGTTTCTCCCGCCCTGCACGCTTCCTTCTCTTCACATTTGCTCTATTTCAATCTCATAATAAATTCTGCGCCTGAAGCCATCTGGACGAAAATTAGGCGTTTTGAATGAATGAGCAAATAATCAGGGAGCATAACATTGTCATGGTAATTATTCAAACAGCTACGAGGGATAAAGATCACTCTAATTTTATATACGCACATAGTAGAGATAGGTAATGATCATTTATGACATTATACCACTGAATATAAATGGACACTGAACACAGTCAATTATTCAGAAGCGTGCAGTTGGTCTTCTCACTTGTATTGCCGTTAGAGGCGAATGACTTTGCATAAAGATATGGAACAGTATATATACACAAAATAAACCAAAATTAACAAATAACAAAACATTATTTCCCTCATAATTGTACAGTAGTAGTGCATCCATGCAGTGTGAAATAACCCGGTAAAGTGAAATTATTTTGATTTTGTGATGTGATGAGTGGTTCTTGTCATTGACCATTATCGGTGGCCGACCAGGTGGTAAAGTTCGGGAGAAAAAAAAATCTCTCGAGTGGAATTCTTACCAGGCAGGAAATTTACAAAAAAAAAAAAAAAACACTGATCTTTATATAATGAGGGGGATGAAGACAGGGCCAATCTTCACTTCAAGGAAAATTTAGGTATAAGATTGCTTATGAGTTTAAGAAACTTTCTCAGATTCTCTTGGTCTTGAAAACGCTAATAGTGCAAGTCATTCAGTGCCAGTATATCCCTTTAGCTGGTTTTAAGCGTAGTGAGTATTGTCATGAAAGGCAAAAGCAGTAGACCTAGATTATTATTGCGGTGGGCCTTTGTAAAAAGGAAATCAAGTTTTTTTTTTTTTTTTTTGCGTTAGACCTTAATGTGTGGGGGTCAATGAGGACGGAGTGATTGTACACTTCCCTCCATTGCATACGTGTTGTACTGACACGAGGGGGAAATGCGAGAAGGCATGGTGTAGTGGTTGGTGCTACCGAGCTCCATGAGTGTCTCACTGCTCTGAGTGTCGAGGATATTTCCGTGGGCTTGAGGATCACACACGTCGGCCTACATGGCGAGGAATTTTGCTAGGGCTGCACTGCGTTCAACGAATCGCTGTCTACGAAGGCCTAAAGTTATCGCTGCACAACGGACACTTCTTTTTAAGAAATACCCGTGGTGTGGTATATTATGCTGTTCGAAGACTGTTGAGGCGCACACGTAAGCTCACGGTTTTAATCGAATGATCTGTAGAACGCGCAAAATATATGTTCATGCAAAAGGCGGTTGCAACGGGCCACGTACGATAGCTGCGTTGTGGGAAAGTGAGTGCCGCTCTCAAAAGCCTGTGCGGTATAAGGTGATGCTCGATATTGCTATATTTTGTTGTTGTTGCCGGGATCGAGAAAATGCGACAATTTATCTTGAACAGGCGAAAACTTTTACAAGCAATTTTATAACGGCAATGATAGCATGCGGTTGCGGTCGTTATTTGCATTGTTCGTATGCACGAACTGACCACACAGCATTTTTTGATGCATAGAGATCAAAATGCCTCTGTGCCATTTAATTGACTGTAATTGAACATTTTGACATTGTACGGATACTTACCTCTAAGGTCATATCATCTTTACTGAGTCATATGTATATATATGCTTTACAAATGTCTTCTCCGTGCGGCCTCCAGCCGAGGCGCTGTGCAAGGCATCTATCCTACTAAATGATGTAATTCCATCGCTCCAAAATGTCTGGTGCATTGCCAGGTGTTCTTTTTTTAACATTGATAGATTTTTATCTTAAATGCTGTGAGATAGATATCGGCGTATTCTCAACAGGGACGTGACTGATGTCAACTATAAGGCAAGAAAGAAAAAGAAAGAATCAGTTTTCTATTTTTGTTTTCATTTTAGGCAACAAGCAATATTGTGTAATGGAAGGCCTTCAACATCAAAGGTGCGGCTTGTTTTTAAATTTCCCTACACGACAATGCGCTTCGAAATATCGAGTGTTAAAAGTAAACATTTGAAGGCTCGTTGAGTTGGCTTTCCCGCACTGATTATTTGTAAAACGGTGTCGCTGCGTCTAGTATCGTTGCCGAAGTTGTATCTGCTAATATGCCATCTGTGCTACGGAAACAGTACCTGTATTTATTACATTAGCAATACGAGCGACACCATTTTATAAATGTGCAATGCGGAAAAGCCGATTCAATGGGCCTTCAACATTCTAACACTTTACGACAACATTAACAAGTTTCACATTGTAACATCTCTAACATTCCTTACTTCGATCCATATGTCCGAGTAAGCAAATTTAAAAGCGACCTTCAATATGGCAGTGTGGCCATACCCTTTAAAATCCATAACAAAGCCTAATCAATGTTACCTAATTATTCGCCACGTTATTGCTCTCTTCAACACAGGTAATGTACTGGACGTCTTGTCACACAGTTCACCTCCGCGTACCGTATATCTACGTATACCTCACAGAGTTTTTAAATAAAGCTATGCTGCGCTAAAAAAAAAATTTCTCTAAATACTATTGAAGCAGCTTCAAGTGTGAAAAAGCTGCGCATTAATTTCAACCATCAGTACGAATATTTGTTAGCGTGCGGCGATATATCCCCACACTGGCTTTAATGCATTTGCACCGTTTAAATCCGGCTGCCTTTGCTACTGCTCGGTCATATTTGACACCATATGTGTTTATGATCAATTGCAAGAAAATGTCCTATTGCGTCAAGAAGATGCGCAAATATTATCACGCGGCTAAACCTTGAAACTACACCGTGAAGTTCGCAAGCATTCTCTCAAGTTGTCTTCGTTTGTTTTCCAAGGCTATAGTGTCTGGTTGTTCGGTGTTTGTGTGCTTCGCACAAAAAACAAAAAACAAAAAACAAAACAACAAATATGCGCAGAGGTGTGGGTGGGCTTCAAGGTGACGCTAGCAGGTGACCCTTTAAACTTGCTTAATACAAACCGATGCGATCATTAATATCCCTCTGCTCACGCCTTGAAAGGTTTCCAACTTGAAAGGGGCTCATTAGTGCAGACTATGCATTCTAGAACACCAATGCAGCAATGCATTATTTCTGGACAAGCGAGCCGAGTAAACCCAGCGAAGCTTGGAACAAGAAATAAAAGGCGACCAGAGTTGCTGCTGCGTAGGGAAAGCCCGTGCTCTATAACGACAACGCTGCTTCGGGGTTGCCGATGTATACAACAAACAGAAACAGCCGACTTGTTCTCCCAGGTAACGCACTGTTTGAAGGAGAACATACTGCCCAGTGGAGAGGGTGGGAATCCAAAGAAGTGGGGGAGTGACAGAACGCGCGAGCGCGTCCGTAGAGTGCTTAGTATGTGCGAGTGGCGGCCTCCGCCGCGCATCCTGCTCTGGTGGCTGCGTAATTGCAGGCTGGACCGGCAGCGAGGCGTGGCCTCTGGGCATTCCGTCTGCCGGACACACCCATACACGTACGTATGTGCGGCCAGGCCGGCTCCCTTTCTCGCCAACGGCTCAGAATCACAGGTGGCGCTCCGAGCGCAACTCTCACCTGGCTTCGCCCCCTTCCGCGCACTGTGCAGCTCGCCCTCTCCCTCCAGTTGTCTGTGTATTACCTTTGTTTGTCCATACACTGCCTGTGTATATGATCGTCCCGACGAACAGCTCCGGTGGCTCCGGGAGAGATTTCAATCTCTTTCTCTTTCCGACCCCCACCCCCACTGCCTACCCCCCTCCACGCCTCATACCCGTATACGGTTTTAGCGGCGCGCTTTGTATGCGGGCCGCTCAAGTCGTAATCGCGCGAGCGACTGTGCCATTATGCTCGCGCAGGAAAGGAACTCATCTGTCAGGATGATCGCAAACGAGCATCCGCCGTGGAGCATCTTTCACACGTAACCTCGACGCGTCCGTACACAAGGTGAAGGAAAACGTACACAGTTGCAACCATGACGGCATTTCCTAAAGCAGGCAGCGATTACCGCGAAAGCTTACATTCGGCATGCAAATGACTCAGTTGGTTGAGCATCGCAAAAGTCATCCAGGATACGTGACTTTTATGGGGAACGATGATTTCATAAAGAATAGGCCTGATTTGAAACATGCCGCTGACGGCGTTGGTCTCCCAGACATGCTCTAATACCGCCTCATTGCCTCATCATTCCGCACATTTCATACAGTGAATTTTGTCAGCCCATTTACACGGCATTTAATTTCACTATATATTATTTCTTAGCATCGCAGCCCAAATTCAAAGGTAGCTTGGCTTTTTTTTTTTTCTTCAAGTCTTTACTGTTTTTACACCCCTCTCCAATTCCCTTCCACACGTAGAGTAGCACATCAGCTATTTACAAAATGCGGCTAAATCCTCTGTTTTTCGGTAGTGGGTTTCACTCTCTGCCTCTCTCTCACTGCTTCTGACGGAAGGGTAGTGTCTGCTTACATAACCGTAGCTGCAGCAAAAGGATTTTCTGTCGCCTTAAGTGAAAAATGTGGTTTTTATGAACTTCTAACATTCAAGCTCAGTCTGAGGGAGGAAAATGCACCAAAATCATTTGTTTCTTGCAGCCTATGAACAGCACAGTGGCCTCTTTTACTGTTGAATTCTGTAATTGAATGCCTGCCGAAGGAGAGGCAAGCAGAGACCGGAAGCACTGCATACTGCGTTAAAGGAGAGCGTGAGAAGCGCGTTGCACTGGCGAACAAATTAAAAGTCGTTCGCTCTCTTTCTTTGTGTGTACGTGGGCTTTCTTTTTGTTCGGTCAAACAATTTTTATTTTTAGTGTTCATTCATTACAAACGTCTTCAGGCAAATAGTTCACATGCATCAAGCCCGATCGCAAACGAGTCCCCTCATATTAATTCCATTTGTCGCTGCTTTCAAAAAACAACGCGAGAGAGATGCAGAAAAGGATGCTTGTTTTGCACGTGTGTACATCAAAGTTACTCCTTCTCCTTATAACAAATGAAGTATAATCCTGAATCGCTCCCGAATCGGGGTTAAAACATATTTTCCATGCTAATACATAAAATAAAGAAGAAAAATAAAGTAACCGTTAGCAACATATTTATAGTAATACAGGCATTGCCGTGTATGTTTAAAGCGAAATTATTTAATTGAAATTCATGTCGAGAGTGTGCAGCTAACTAAATGCTGGAATATAAAAAACGGCCAAAAGAGATGTATGCTCTTTAGCGCGTCGATTTTCACTTCCGTTTATGTATCGAGTCGAACATATACTCATTAGCATACAATCGCAATTTAGCGTATTACGTAAGACGCGACTGAACGTAGATATAAAGTCTTCCTTAACTTAGCCAATAACATGCCTGCATGCATGGTATAATTAATCTGTCCGAGTTAAGACGCAAGTGTTCGATCGGCTCGATTTACATGTCAAAAGTGCCGCCTAAGTTGGTAGCTCATTCGGCCATATCACGTGGCCTGACGACGTCACACGAACCGCCTCACAATTATTTTAAATCAATTTCACTTGCCAACTGCCACCCAGAGGGATACTCGCAAATGAACTGGACAGACATCTCCGAAATGTGGAAGTGCAGATCTCAATGATGACTAACTAGAAACCAGCCGCATTAAGTAGATAAAAAAATGGTAGGGTTTGAAAGTAGTTAAGCCGATTGGGACACGTGAAAGCTTTCGCGCACTGATGGGCGCTAGCAGAAACGACGCCGGGCTATCCACATCGCCAGGACGCCTTGCATTCTGCCCGCGGGGCAATCGCTTGCGGAGAAAACTGCGGCGTTATGTGCTGGCTTCCCATGAGGAACACCTGGCTTTCAATCCACTCCACTCCATCGCTTTTTGTTTATTTTTGTCCAAACTCGACATATATGCAAGCCACAACATTCCCAATTGAGTTTGACTGTGTGCAGTGGCGCTTTCGCCCCAAAATTACCCTATGTTTAATCTGGTTAGACCGATGATACCGTGCGAAAACTTTGTTTGAATTAACCACGCCAAGACACGTTCTGGTCGGCCAATCAGGATTAAGGCACGCAAGATCCAAAATCGTTGCGCTGCTCTGGATCCGCACACGAGTTATTTCGCAGTAATACTATAGTCTTCATCGTTGCATTAAATAACGCCCACATTAAATAAGAAAAGAAAAAGAAAGGTAACTGGTTTTAAATTTCTTTTAGCCCTGTGGTTACGTTGGGGCCTACGGCGGACAGAAGGTAAAAGGCAGAATTCAAATAATTTGCTAGTTAAATAAATACATCAATTAACTTTCAAGAAGTTGATTTTATGGAGTCTGTTCTATTTGCAGGAGTACAGGTCGTCCTCCGGATTATATAGCTAAGATAATTTTGTCTCAATGAAACTTCTAGCGTACGTCATAAGGCCCGCAGATATCAACCTCATAGGCGTATTCACACTGTTATACAGCGCCTGCGAGTGCGTCCTGAGTGTGTCGATCTACCTTGTCGCTTTGAAGGTGTATTGGGAGGAATATGAATGCCCGCAATGGGTGCTAACAGGGCGGTTCACAACGAGGCCGCGGTAGAATTGAAATTGGCAACGAACTGCCAATAACCCGCCTGGCTCTCAGGTGATGATAGCAGTGCGACAAAATCTCTGGGTGGAGCGATCTACGTCACACAGTCTCTGGTCAGTGCTGAGTTACGGAGTGGAGCTGCTTATCATGGCTTACATCTGTGGGCCTTATAATGCGCACTACTAGTCCTTAATTTTTTTTTCTTTGTTGTTATATTCGAAGGATGAGATTCAATCCTGCATATGCAACAGATTTCCTAAATTAAGAATTTATTTAGAGTATTTAGGTAATTAGCGACCTAATTAAGGCATTCAGCCTATTACGAGCTGTACGCCGTAGCCCCCAATATACATCGACAGGGATTAAAAAATGGAAAACCACATCACTATTTTTTTTTTTTTGAACTTCTGAAAAAAAGAAGAAGGAACGCCCGGCTTAGATATACGCAATGTGCATCTGACAGGGAGAGCTGAAGTGCAAGTGCTGCACATGGCTTTCCTATTATGTGTACGCCTATTTTCTCGCCGTTTATATTGTGCTTTTTGCCGATCATGTAAACGTATACAGTGAAAACAGGATGCAAGCAACAAATAATATGAAATGCGCTTTCCATTTATTTATTTATTTATTTATTTATTTATTTATTTATTTATTTATTTATTTATTTATTTATTTATTTATTTATTTACCCTCAGGGCTAATAAGCCCATTCTCGACACAGTGCGCACGCATGAAACTTTGCATGGTAGATGTCGTGTGACACTTTTAGAGGAATTTGTAACGTGCTCTTCACTGGTTCGGTATGCGTACCGCAGTGACATACAGGGGTCAAGCTACTATTATTAAGCTAAACACTTTTCGTTACGCGTGTCTTCAGCATTCCGCGCACATGAAGCGCTGCCGTTCACAATGTTCTGAACATAGCTGCCCTGTTCTGCACACCGTTTTATGCCCGTTGTGTTGCTTGCTATTGGAATCCGGTATACACACGAGTATCGTACAGGGGACAACTGGTAGAGTGTATGCTATTGGTTTTTGCAGTCGAGGTATCTTGTATTGAAATGAACGCTGCTCACTGGACAAACAGCGTTGAGGTAGGAAGCGTTATGTACGTGCCGGAAAGTGGTTAGTGGTTTTCCGCATCTGAGCATTTGCTTATTTTGTCGACGTGCTCTTGATGGCTCTGCTCATATATACTTTGCACAATGTGGCATAAGCGTCCAGGTGTACGTTAAATGAGTGAACGTATGATGCATATTGAGAACCATTAGGTACTGCTGCCTGTGTTCAGAGCGAAGGTCTGTAAAGAGATGACTAGCCTGAGAGGTTGTTTAGTAAAATATCCTTAACCGGGCCTTGAGAGGACAAAAATGTTGTCATCATCCGCTCAAATTATCGAATGTCCTGAATAAACTTTCAAGAACCGTTTGCATAACAGTATAATTTGATATAATGATCGCCTGGAATGTTTGTCCATACATTTAAAATGTGAACTAAGCTACAGCGATAATTTTTCGCTGTTTCATCAAATACTTTGCTGTGCACGTACTGTCGGGTATGTCGAAGAATTTCTACGAAATTGTGAGTTTCTCCATGTCCTTTCCGTCGTGCGACGACGTGGCAGTTTTGCCTCTTCACAAACGGCTCTGTTACTTTTGAGGACACTTCACCTCACATATACAGTGCAGTGAAGAATGCTTAAAACATGACTGTCTAGTCGAACTCGCTGAGTTCAGGTAGCACGTGAATTCAAGCTAGAGAAATATAGGCCATCTTAAAATAAAACTGAAAGATCAGTGGCGCGCAAAGTAGTGTCCAAAACGGCGCGACCGGCCAATGTGCATGCCGGATGGCAGCGGCGAGAGGGCACAAATTTAAGGGAAGCGAAACTGAAGCTATGTTGCTTCAGTTTCGCTTCCCTGATGGGGCACTTCCAAACACCTTCGCGCCTTCCATGACGCACACGCTTGAAGTGCGCGGACACAACTTTTCCGTGCAATTCAGGTTTATTTGAACGATCGCTAACTTCGCTGGTAAAACAGCGACGCGGCTCCCTGTCAGCATCATTCAGAGTGAACCCACCCACGCATATCTGATATACGTGTATACAAATGGATAAGTCTAGTCGGAACTACAATGCTTACATGATAGCACTTTAATAAATATTCATATTTAGAGAAGCTTTAGCTGTCAGACATTTTATATCTAACAGAAAAAGATTTTTTTTTTTTTTTTTCAAAGGTGAGAGCATAAAATTTAGGTTCCGATTTTGCATGTAGTTGGCTTCTGTTTGCATGGAGACTGATGCCAGTTTGTACTCCTCGGTTCAACGACAAAACGACGGCTACAGCTTAATTATCGCGCATCTGATGGCACAAAACTTTCAAATGGGCGTCGACCGAGACAGCGCTCTTAGTTCGAATAATTCGAATTTCCAAATTGACAGAGTACAATTAACTAAATTTCATTGTAGACATGGTGCCGACTCCTCCAACATATATAGTATTAATACTACTGCCACTACTAATGCCACGAAAGACTGATAATTGCAGCTTGTTTGTCAATCAGTGACCATCTCATTACTCCAGACTTACACATTTCTAGGTATTTTAAGACCGAGTGTTGGTTGATTTTCGTGCATTTTTAGAGCGCTCAGAGCATAATGGGCACTAACCGCGATGTCAGTAAACGTTAAAGAACCCCTGATGGTCGGTCGAAATTTCCGGAGTCCTCCACTACGGCGTCTCTCATATCCTTAGTTGCTTTGGAACGTTAAACCCTACAAACCAAACCAAGCCAAAGCGCATCGCACAGTAAGGCTCCGACACCCACTGCCACGTGCGTGTTCGGGGTGTATGGAAAGAGACATAGTGGAATGGAAAAATAACAATTTGCACACCAATTTAGAAGCCCACGAGGATAATATATCTTACCTGCAAAGAGGGTATCAGTGTTGTAGTCTTGGGAGTTACCTGGCATTGAGGTAGCCTGATATCTTGTACCGCTATAGAGTCCCTCGATATATAGGCCTGCGCTGCACTTTAACGATTCAAGAAGTGCTGTTTTTGATGTACGGGTACAGGACACAAAACAGTGATTTGGCTGTTTGCAGGCGCAAGTCAGCATATATGTTCGTTTTCTGAGTATCCAGTTGGCAATAAAGATATTTGCAGGAGCTTTATGCACAAAGCTTGTGCGGCATGCAACGGGACAAAATAGTTTTTGCTAGCTGAAAATTAGCATTGTCGGCGTTTGCCGCTTTTGATACTCCAGTGGTCACTTAGGAGGAACGCACACGGTGCACTGACTGCGACATTTATGACATAAAAAAAAAGACCTTCCCTATTATTGAAGGCATTAATACGAGGCGTATTCCTTCCCAGAAAGGGAAAGAATAAGCTGAACAATTTATAGGCTTCGTCTCATTTGTACATTATAACTGTACAATAAATACAGGCGAATATACTATAAACTATTGCAGTTGGAAGGTCTAAAGACCATGAAGTAAGTGCTATAGACATAATTGTGATGTGTTTTTGTTGCTTTTTTTTTCCTTTTGTTTTTCGACAACAATGATTTTTCGTTGCTCTGTGCGGGCACTTCTCTGTCCGCTCGCTCGTTTTGTATGCTTGACATTTCAGTCATTTTTCGGAGTGGAGATAACTATAAGGTTTTCACTTTTATTCTGATAAATATTTTCTTGGGGCACCTGTCAATTGTTAAGTGCTGTACGACGAAACGCAGTATTTAAGTCAGCTGTGTGCCCGTCATGCTCGAAACCCCTATATTCCCTTGGACTGGACTCCTGTGTTCTCCGAAAAAAAAAAAAAAAAAAAAAAAAAACTGTCGTCTTTTGAATGCAGTTTCGAGTGCTATTTAAGAAGCGGTCCACACTTTAAAAAGTAAATGCGTTTAAAGGCTTTAATGTCATATGCTGCGTTTTAGTTTGTTTTTCTCTTCATCGTTTTGTCTATTATTTGATTATTTGACTTTAACATCCCCCCCCCCCCCCCCCCCTTCACTCCATTTATGTGATACCCTCAGCAGTGAGGGCATTTGGGGTATTTTCTATAAATAAAAAATAATTAAATATAATTAATAAACTACTGTCTGGACGTGACGGTACCAGTGTGATTCCGAAGGGATCGGGCAGTATCTTACGTACAGCCCACGTCAAAAGTATGCAGCCCAAGGGATTTGCTTCGAAACTGTGCAGTTGGAGCATCCTGATGGCCCATCTTGTAGTACAAAGTTTAGGATGATTGAAGACGTGAGGCCCTTCCACTGGCGAGAAATTATGGTCGCTGGGGATACAACAATACCTGGGTACACTGCAAGACTAAAAAGAAAACTCAGACTGTATACTTTTGGCGTTGGGTTTGCCTCTGCGGCCTGGTGTACACAAAACTTCGACGATTTTGTAGAAGGCCGGGCCTCGTAACAAAATAAAAGACGACATACACTTGTAGCAGTGTTTTAAAATGGTGTTATATTTGAACTCGAAAAAAAAAATAATTGAAACGTATATTCAATAATTTGACGTGCTTCTTCTTGTTCTCTTTTTCATCGCATCTTAAGCTTTCAACGACTCTGTTATTGTATAACATGCCATCAACATGACGCTACTTAAGGCGGGTATACATAATACAATTTCTCTCACACACATGATGACTCTCAAATACACCTCCGTTTTGAAAATGAAGTTACACACCTTCCGCAGTCGTTTTCCCTTGTTAAGACCTTGAGACCACAGTTAAACTCGAGGCTTCTAAAGAGGGAGGGATAACAGAGTTTGTTTCGTTTTTCTAACCTGACACGCATAAACGCACACGCGCACGTACTCACGCTCACACACACGCACACAGAACACATACGTCTCACTCTTACGAAGCACATGGAGAAAATTCTGCAGCCTATAAACGGCTTCGCCAGTTCTGTTCGTTGAAAGTGACGAAGTAAACACAGCATAAGACCGATCGTCGATGACGGGATTCAGCGATTAATAATAGCGATTTGTCAACACCGACAAATGGCTAGAACAACTATTCAGAAGGCGTGGTGGGAAATGATGCGCGCGTGGAGACAAGAACACCGATCGGCGTTGGGCTTCAGAAGACATTTGCGCGTGTCCCGCGCATTTTAAGGATTTGCTTCTCTAAATTTTGTTTTCTGCGCTCGTATTTCCATTCTGATCCGATTCTCAATGGAGTAAAAACTGTGGCATCCCCACGCTTTAGTAATGCGAAATACTAACGCTGAAATACATAAAAAAGAAAAAAAAAGTAAAATTTCGTCAGGTGCTTTTTCTTCGTTTGTCATCATTGCGCATCTGTGTTTCAGTGCGAAAGGAACACAGTGGATGAATAGATGTTTGCCTGCATCGATTGGTTACCCCGTCCTAATCTTAAACAGACCAGCGAAGCCTTTCAAACCTAGAAAAATTATCTGTGTCTCCATGACTTGCCAACTTAGCATGACCCCCCCCCCCCCCCCCTCAATGCGGCACGTCGCCGTTCTCTTGCAAAGTGATGATAACCCACCCATTACGACGTCATGTGTTTATTCGACAGGCGGCAAGATTTTGATGTCCAAACTTTTCGCCGACAAATTCCTCTTTTTCGGCGGGATAGATTTTAACGTAGCAGGGAGGAGACACAGAAGCAATTTTTGTCTGAGAAAAATGATTTTCCTCAGTGCCCCTTTCAGGCGGTATTTTTCCTGCGCTTATCGAGAAATTAATGAGCCCCATATCATGCACAGTGGAATAAAGTCCTGGTTTCTTCCCATTCCGTTTAATATGTACTCTCACAATATAAAAATGGGGTGTCGTGCGTAAAAGCTCCATCGTTTTACAAGCTCGTCAACCCGCAGAAATAGTTAGGAAACTAGCAGACAATCTGTGTAAATTTAAAGCTAGACTATCACGTCATTCGACTTACTAGGACCTTTTTTTGCCTGCCAATGTACAAACTGAAAAATTGTTATTAATGCCTGGGTGACCTCGACAGCCAATATCATTGTGCCTACGGGCGCTTACAGCACACACATACTCGCCCAGCAGTCGCCCAGTCTCGAACGGAGATTGTTGAATCCTGATCTCGATAGATGGTGCCACGTTGTCGGAGATGCTAAAGCAGAAGATGCAACGGCGGAGCAGAGTGCGGAGAGCGCTTTTTGTGGAAATCCGAAACGTTCTTTCAGTGCGAGCTAATCTTACCAGATGGCGCCACAGTGTACACAACTCTACTCTCGTGTGCACATTCTATGCAAGGAATTTGACGCAAGTAGCCTTTCCTAAGAAAGAAAGAAAGCAACGGGATTTAATAATGGTATTTGATTTAGCTTTATGGTCAATATATCCATCATTTCGTTCTCTTGTTACTAAATGCTAGTGTGCAAGTTCTTACAACAACCGTGTTATTTCATCACTGGAGGCTTCACACGTGAGACGGGCTTCTCAGAACCATTCTCATCGAACTGTTCACCAACGCTTTCGTCAAGGGACACACCCGCGCACGCTCGCACAAAGAAAACAGAACAATGGTTGTGCACACTGGTGAATAAAACCACTGAGCTTGCAACACTGCTTCATACACAAGTAAAATTTCCCAATCTTCGGCAACACTCCAACGTGTCGCGTTTCGCACGATATCGCGCGAATGCGTTTCGGGATGCAAAGGAAAGAGTGAAAATTCATGGGCCTTGGGTCTTGCTTCGGATGAACGGTAGCAATATTTATTTCACCTGTCTTTCATGTGCAGATAGATGCCTATTCTGCAGGGGGAGCATCAGGCTAATTTCCTTCTGTATATTCAAGGGCGCACAGACCGTGCATTGCTTGATAGAACCGGGTTTTCATGTACGCACATAAACACACGCAAACAGTGACACACTCATAGCTTTAAGTATGGCGACTCTCGAAACCTTCACCAATCGTGTAATCAGGACAGAAAAATTTGTACAGACAAAAGATAGCGCGTACGTACTTTCCCTTGACCGATAGTTGACGTCATTCATACAATGCACACACACAAGCACACAAACGCTTAAAACTTCAAGAAAAGTTCCATAGCACTCGCCATTTTATCAGTAACACTGGGCATAAATAACGCGAAATCCAAGTGCTCATTTGAGATAACGTACAATGAACAGCATTAGGGGAAGAAATGAGAGGTACAGTGGGGAAGGAAAAAGCGCTCTGTTCAAAGTATAAAAAGAACCCTATGCCTCCAGGGACACACATGTCGGCTCAGGAGTTGAGGGAAGAGAGAGAGAGAGAA
Source organism: Amblyomma maculatum (assembly GCF_055883805.1). Taxonomy (NCBI): domain Eukaryota; kingdom Metazoa; phylum Arthropoda; class Arachnida; order Ixodida; family Ixodidae; genus Amblyomma; species Amblyomma maculatum. The sequence continues at coordinate 76,677,984 of NC_139347.1, forward strand.
CAAGTATATATTAGAAAGAAACGAGGAGGCAAAACAACATCCGGAGAAAAACAGTTCATGACTCGACGTGGGGATGGGACAGGAAACACGGGGTCCTCCGGTATGATAGCGCGGAATTTTCTGTACACGCTGAACCACCGCACCACGCGCACAACGTCTCACGGAGCCAGCGGCCATGGCGGCAGTGAACGCCAACGGGTAGTTCGTTCGTGGACGCACCGTCGCATGTGTGTGTTCGTGGCACACGGCAGAAGCGGCGAGACGCAGTCGCTGCACGGGGTGATGAGTCCTGGGTGGGTGAGGGGTCGCGGGACTCGGTGCCCCCGGGTCAGGCGGGCGGGTAGACCTCCTTCTCAGCGTCGCTGGACTGCAGGTCACGGAGAGATGCGAGGGGGAAAAAGATGACGCGCGGGCGAGCGAAGGCCAGGTCTTAACCAACAGGTGTCGTAGACTCGGCTGCGAAAAAGGGAAAGGAGAAGCCACACAGTTACAAGAGGCCAAATGTTCGCACCAATTATACAATGTTCGCTCCAAAATATTTAACCTTGCACTGGTATCAGGCGGATTAACTTTGTAATAAAAGATGAAACAAAATGACGACTAGTTTGAGAACTGCACTTCACGACTCTGGCACCAACCAGACTAATTTTTGTGGTCGTATATTTTTTGTACCCGCCAAGGTGGCTCAGGGACTGCCCGCCTAGGTGACCAGCCTGTTTTTGCGATGTCAGTGCACGTTAAACATCAACGAGTGGTCGAAATTAGTCCTGACTACTGGGACCCTGAAGCGCGGTTCCAAGCATGCTTGATGTGTCGCTGTGACGCTGAACCCAATATGCTGATGACAGATTTTTGCTTCTTTTTCGTAGACATTTTTCAGAGACATAACCGCTCAGGGTGGAAAATAGACATTGTTCATCCCACACAAAGACTGGCCCTCGAATGACTGCCAGGAGCCATGCATTTTGAATTACGTTTAAAGAACTGCTCCTTGTTAAAAGTGTACAGAGATAACATTCGAGACAGCCGCATGCGCCAAAGTCACTTCATTACCGATACCTCTACGTGCTTTTTAACCATGCACATCCTGACAGCATGCTCATGGAATAACACCTTCTTGTACCTGATACCTCAGCCGCTCTTAAAGGATCTGTAATAGCTGCCACTGATTTTCTTTAACAGGTTAGACGCGCATAGGGTATTAATGGAGGCAAGGGTGTGCATACAGCCTACTAAGGCGCAGTCAACCGTAAGCCCCTGTACGTCCAGCCGGTGGTATCTGGTGTTACGCAGCGAAGCCCTCGAATGGACGAAAAAGTTTGGCGTCGCACGTTTAGCGAAAGAGTTAAAAAGTGACAAAAACTTTCTGCAAACTCTGATAAGAAGATATCAACATCACTAAAATGCCAATAGGACATGTAAGTATACAAAGAAATAAATTGCGTTAGTTGGGATTCTAGCCCCTGAACGTGGTTGCGAGTGAGATGCAGATGCGCCTCCGCTATAGGCCACGTATACGATCGTAAGGGCTGGTTAAAAGGGGCTTTTATAAGTGTGTCATGCTTTCTTTGCATTTGCAATTCCCGAAGTCATTCCCTTGCGCGTTTGACTTTGAGCCGATAGACGCCGTGGTGGAGGGCTCCGGAAATTTCAATCGCCGGGAGTTTTTTTAACATGCACTGAGCACGTGTCTAAGCGGGGGATTTAACTACTTCGGTGGCGTTTGATTGCTCAGTCTCGTCATGAAGTGCGTGCTGGTTAGAATGCGTCAACGCTTCGGTGCAGGCTGATGTGTAGCCATGCTTAAGAGAGCTTAAGCTCGAATAACTAGGTTTAACCGGAATAAACATCAGCTATTTTTTTTTTCCCCACATAATTGTTGTGATTGCGCAAGAGAAAGCAGTGTTCTTGTCTGCATCAGCAGGAGGAACCGCTGATGGCACCCACTGCCTCTGTCGTGTGAGAGGCGAAACCTAGGTGTCCCTTTACTTTTTTTTTTTTTTGTCACAGCTCGAGTCGCAAACTCTTCTGCATCATATCACCGCCTGTTGTGTAATTCCAACAACAAACCCTTCGAGGTTCGTGTGCACATCGCACTTTCACATAACGCAAGTCTTGTGGAGTGATTGAATAATATAAATAAGAATAAAGGAAACCACTCGTATCATGCATTATTCACAACATGCACATTTAGACAATACAGATGCAAGGACAAACGCCCCTCAAAGTCAAGACACTAGACGAGAAATGCGAAGCAGGAACACTTGAGCACCTGCAGGAACTTAATTGCATGCAGTATGAAAGCAACATTTAGTCCTGGTCGAATAACCAAGTTTATTTTTGCGTTGTGTAGCTTGTAAAAAAAATCCGTTAGAACACTCATTATTCTCGAGAAACAAAAACCTGGGAATCACGTGTGCATATATGTATATATCATGTAAAGGAAGCATCATTGAATCGTATTTTATACACTCGACATAACAAAACCATAAAACGTGAGCTCCTCAATCGTAGTCGGGAGCAGCCTTCGATTAAGAAAAGTCCGTTCCTCCCTTTTGTGCCGCATGCACTTGTGATCATCGAGTCATCAGATAACTATGCGCACCGTAGACAAAGGCCACTCCCGTATACCTCTCCCACTAACCTGTTCTGTGCCAGCTGCAACAATATTCGTATACCTCTCCCACTAACCTGTTCTGTGCCAGCTGCAACAACATAATTCCCCAAACTTGCTAACCTCCTCCACTTAAGGTTCTGCTAACAACAGCAACGCTTGCCTCATCTTGGATCCAGGTAGTTGAATCGAGAATCCAGTCAGTAATCCAGACAGTATTGCGAAAGAAACCCGATGGTACTTAACGATAATGATTGGAACTGATTGCATGCTCCTGTGCGCTTCAGCTTATGTCAGCTTATCCGAGCGGCAATAAAGAAATAAGAACACGGAAGCATTAATCAGCAGCCTCACAACAGGAGCTAATGCACGCACCACGCGTGTCCATGAAGACGGTTTTAAATAATGATATCTGGCATAATGGAAGTTTCGAGCAGAGCACGCTGCGAAACATTTGTCTATGAACAAAAAGGAAATATTTCTTTCCATGAATCGCCATTTTAAAAATATCCGCAGCGTCTAAAGAAGCACTGATTTACATATTAGCGCGCAGTGTTATGTACAACAGACGAGGCACGTCATGTGCAGGATAAAAACACCTCCGGCCGAAAAGCGGGAGAGATAGGCTAATGAGTTTATAAATGCAGCACCGATTTTGCAATCCGTGTAAGTAAAACGTGAAAAATGTGCGTCGCTCTGGCCACTGACCACGGAGAGCACGTTTTACGATAAGAAGGTTAAAAAAAAAAATGTTGTGGAAAACACTTGCTATCCGCCGGAAACAGCGCGATTAAAAAAGGAACCTTAGAAGGGACGCCATCGGCTGCGGCGGTTTGCAGAAACCAGGAGACTTGTGTGAACCCGACCGATACATTTCTCTTAATTAGCCGTCAGAAACACGGGACCCTTAATCCGTGCTGAGTGCCATTAAAACCGGAGAAGGAGAGTCCCAGTCGTTCGGCAGTTCTCTGCCATGCGCTCGCCACAGGTCGCAATATGGCTCGCGGACTGCGGGCGGGGAGCGCTTTCCAATCTCAGCGCCATTACAAACACGCCGCACGTGCAAGCACGTTTTCGGCGCCGATTCCGTGACTTTTGGCACGAAACAAGCTTGGTTGCTTGCCGCGCCGGCAGAGTTTCCGCGCGTATTCGCGTCCTTCGTGCATGGGCTGGGAAAATGGGTTGATTCCCACAGGGTGCGAGGAAGGGGGGTGGGGCATTAACAACCCATCGAGGACTGAGGCAAACGGTCGCCTAGCCACCTTACTGCTGTAAACGTGCGCATTAACTCGAATACATGGCTACTTCCTGCTCGAGCATTAGTTTCCCGTCATATTCAGGCCACCTCTCGACAGAGCCGATGTCCATTTCGTTCTTTTCAAAGAGAGAGAGAGAGAGAGAGATGAAGGGGGTGAAAAGCTAGCCCAACGAAATTGTTGCTTTAGAACTTAAAAACACATTATCCCTTCCACCAATCCTTTGCAAACGCATGCTCTTTGATTTAGATAGCACCTTTGAGAAACCGTTAGGATTAAGCACGCGTCGAGTCTAAGCACAAGGTGGTGAAGGGGCTATGAGGGGCTATGGCGCTCTGCTGTAGAGAACGAGTTCGCAGGTTCGATTTCCAGCCAAGTTTGCCGCATTCGATGCACAGCAGAGCAGGGTTGGTGCTAAGAAGGGTAAGGTAGTTAAAAATGACGTCATCTTTCTATATATACCCAAGTAAGAGCCCAAGTGCTTGAAATTATTGCGAAGCTGTTGGCTGCTGCACGACTCACAACTAAGACTTTCACGCGGGTAGAAAAATTCTTCCAAAACTATTTCGATTGTACATTTGCGAGAATTTTCAAATATAGATCTGATATTCCTGTTCTGGAGGATACTGTGAATGCATTATAGCACTGCATGTTGTGTTAAGTCGAAAAGTATATGCCTATATATATAGGAACGACGTGCTGCTTGCTGTGGGTTATTTGAGGATGTAAGGAATGTAGATTCAGGCAATACACTTTTATTATGATTAAACAGAGCAGTTTTAAGCGCTTTACGTCACCACCCAAGAACGATTCTTCAGCACTGCATATTTCTTACAGAAGGGGCAAGAAATCCCGTTCGTATGCTTCCCCGCACAATAGCCTTTAATGAGATGTGTGAGCGCTTACCAAAGAGACATCGCGCAATACTATGTTTCAAAAACAACAGCAATATAATGTCCACTGCGAACCAGGCGTTCCGTCGAGTTCCAATTAGGGACGATTAATTCGATTTAGCGGGGGCTAAAACAACGGAAAGAGTTCCTGCTTCACGCATCACCGTATTTGCGAAAAGGAAGGGGGAGGTTGGGGACGGGGGGGGGGGCGTAAGGGCGACGTTTAAGCGAACTTAGCGTGGCTGAAGAAAGAAGAGAATGAATGAGAAAAGGAAAGAAAGAAGAGGAGAGCTTCGCGGTGTGCGTATTGAAACAACGCTGGCAGTTCTTCATCTTGCTCGGAAGCACGCCCGCGCTGCCTGCTCTCCTTTTTTCCATACCCAATGCACGCGCTCCCGCGCCCTGTTAGCGGCGACTTTTCCCCCGCTCCTTAAAAACACAATTAGCGATTGTGTTACGCGAGAAACAAAACAATTAGCTCGAGCCCACGGCGGCCTATATGCGCACCCGTTCCGACTCCGTCTTTGCTTCCTTTTCGTCCCGCCTACCCTCACTCGTATCCTCTTCCCGCAGCTGCCTAACGCGCGGCCCTGTTTTTGCTATTTCGACGGGCGTCGTTAGGGAAGACTTAATGCCCGCAGAGAAAGCGGGAGTGTTCGGCACGCGGCGAGAAGCTTGTTTTTACTCCTCAAAACGCGCCGCGGCCGGCCTTCGTTGTTTTGGCGAAAACATTCCGCGTTCTGCTTGGGCCATTTACCCCAGCACTGTTGAAAGGCGTTCCCTTCTTTTGCTTGGCGGCTCCTCGTTGGGACTTTTTTTATTTTATTTTCAGCTCACTTGCATCTTGTTATCGCTCCCTCCTCCGCGGCCGGGTGCATGTCGCGCACAAAACCAGCTGAGTGGATCTCGAAGAAAAATGCTTTGCCTTCTGGGGCGAGCGGGAACAAAATGAATTCGGCTTCACATTAGCGACTGTATATAGCCGTGATTGGGAGAGCGCGGTACTTTGTAGGGGAAGTGAGGAGCTCTGTACATCAAGCCAGCTTCTGCGCCGAGATCGAGTTACGGAGAAGCCTAACGATTTCTTAAATCGACCAAGTATACATATTCAATGCCGTGACTTGCGGCAGAGCAGCACGCTGTTCCGGCCTTCAGAGAAAAAAAATGCAGACACTATATAAAATTATTCGATTATCAGTACCAAGCGGGGCTTAGCTAAGGCATAGCACAAGTACTCTATGGCAGTAGCAGAAGACCTCACATTGTTGTGAAAACGAAGATATGAATGTATCCCAATACTCCACCTTTTCTTTTTAACAAGGACTGTTCCAGAAGAATGCTTTAAACAAAAAAAAACAAAACGAAAAGAAGTAGTTTGAGTGTTAGGAAGTAAATATTTTTAGCTGCAGTCACTGTTATGTTACCTCAGTAAGCTGACACTGATCCCACTCAATACGTCCGTGAGTCTTTGCGTTCGCACGGAACTGGTCCCTCTCTGTACGGACACTATAGAGCAGCTCGTTCCCTATCGCCAGCTTAGAAAGGGAAGCACAATCAGGGAAAAGAATAAAAAGAATACATTCACAGCGCACGATCTCATTGGCATGCAAGGATCCCGAAGCACTGAGCTGCTGCCTTGCCAACTCCTTCTCTCCACTTCGCTTTTTCCTTTCTTTCTTCTCATTCGTCCCTCAGCGACTTTCCGCGCTCGCTCACCCAAACCCGGACGCAAAACTTGCATATCCTCCTTTCTCTCCTTCTTTATTCGCTTCCTCAGTCATAATCTCCTTGGCCGCTCCTGGCAAAGCGTGGTCGTATAGCCAACTCGCGGGGCAGAGGGAAGGTGCGCTTTTGTTTTATTTTTGCCCCCCCCCCCCCTCCCTCTTTCCGCAGCAGTTTCTCGGCTGGTTCGTCGTTTCGTTTCAGAGCGAGGCCTCTTGATCGTAGTCGTCGGCGACGCCGAAGAAGGCGGCGGCGGTGGCAGCGGTTCGGCTTCTCCGCCGAGCGGCGCGCGCCATCCATCAACCCATTCATCACGGGGGACAGCGGAGGTGTCGCCCTCTCTCGGCCGAGTTTATCTCGCCGCCGCCGGGATCCCTTCTACATACCTTTTGAATTTTTTTTATTTTATTTTTTGTTAGCGCAAGAGCAGCAACGCCTCCTTCGAGTGGCGAGCGTACTCCGGTGATGACACAGCGTGCGATGCACCCTTCCCAGCCCAGCCGAAGTGTTTCTCTCCGGGGCATGCAGATCATCCCCAGAGGAGAAGGCTTTGGTTGCTTTCGGAAGCGAACGCAGCGGCCTTTTGCAGTCAGTAAAGGCTGAGTCAAGCTAAGCGAAAAAAAAAAAAAAATAGCGCCACGTCACTTCTTGGGATATAGTTGGCTTTGTGACAGGTTTTCAGTGGAGGAACGTGAAGATCCAAACTCAAGATAAGATGGCTTAGCCAATGCTCCGTCAAGAAAGCAAGAAATCAAGAAGCGGTTATTGAATTGACGGCTGAGTTGCACTTAAAGGTGGAGTCAAATAGAAACACTTTCAAGCTTTGTCTGGGCAGGAGGCATTTTTTTCCTTTTATTTTCTGCACAATAAAAAGTCAGGAAAGCAGTAATTAAACCTTAACATTTGCTTTACAACTCCAAATTTCATTATCCCTAATAATGTTAAATCAGTATGGATCTCAGAAACCGGTAGAAATCACCAATAGCCGGCCTGGTATCGGCCACGGAACTTCCCACCGCCTCAAGTTGTGCGTGGACTTAGTTCACGTCGCTAGTAGACGTGGCTATAGTCTAAATCACGTCGAGGTGGTCATATCTACGTTTAGACGCGCGTTGGCAGTAGATGTTGCTATAGCCACGTCTAGACGTGGATATATGGCCTACAGGTGACGTGAACAGGGTTCATGTACAGCTTGGGGAGCCGGAAATTCCGTTGAAGGAAATCAGAGTCGGTACCGGCTACTGGTGATTTCTACCTGTTTCTGAGATTCATATGAATGTTGCATTACATTGTAAATAATGAAATTGTAAAGCGTCTGCATACGAAACTCTCCATATTAAGCGCGGTATTATATTGATTCAATCTGTTGTCTCAATTCCAATTAGCGTCTCTTGCGCATAATTCAAACGTCATGTCGGCGGCTTGCTGTAGGCCGCTTTTTTATTCGTGATGCTGACGGAAATATTGCCCTGTCTTGAGAACGAGTCTCGAACCAAATCGTAGTTTGATTGTACTGAGCTAACTCGACTGCTAGCACGTGCAAGGAACAAACGAAATCAATAAGCTTGCCAAAACGGCAGCGATATTCTTTCAATTGGTTCGCCGAAGAATAATAAGGGTTAATTACACATTTATACGTTGAGCTTAAAGCCAATTGTAAGACACAATTTCAGGCGCAGGTTTGGATAAAGCATCATTTTGCTGTGTATTTCCAGCGTAATTTGTTTTCGTTATAACTAATATACTTTAAAATCTTCAAAGCGATTTGAAGGATGTTGACAAAAGGGACAAGAACGCAAATATTTAAAAACATTTAACTTTCATAAGTAGACCCGATAATTGAGATGATCTCCGCCAGTAATTATATTACTCTAAATTTTGTTCCCCATATGTAGCTACAAAGTTTCCAGTCAAGGTGAATAAATGTTTTTGGGTCCTCTCAACTCTTGAAATGCATAATTTCTGGGAAAATTTCTCAAATCAAGCGCATTTAGTTTTAGAGGGTACTGTTATTAGTTTGTTTTTCTGTTCAAAAACATATTATTCTGTTATAGTTTTTCTGTTCAAAAACAGTGCGTGTACTTCTGAGGAGTCGGTACTATCTACTAAAACTGACAGGGAATTTAGTCAGAAATACCAAATAAAGGGACCAGCGATGACAGCAGTCCGAGGGCAGACAGTCTGCATGAGTGCAGGCAACCAAGGCAACAATAGCAGTATCATCAATATACCACTCAATATGCGTGCCGTGTCTCTGCTTTGCTTAGTAGGGTGTATAATTATACTTTGGAACTTTCTTTTTGGCCCCTGTTAACTATATTCTATAGCTTTTACTGGTATAAGCCTGATATATCTGTAGTGGGGAATTGCCACGCGTTTCACTATTTTCTTTTGGCTTTTGCTATGATGAATATTCGAAAATGAGGGCGTATCATTGTCTTCTTTAAAAATGGTATTATACTTGCCACATCTTCTGGAACCAAGTCAATTAATTCTGAAATAAGAGCATATCTAAGATTGTAGCTACCTCAATGCTTCCTTGAACCATCGAGAGTTACTCACTCTTTTTCCGTCTCAGGGAGAAGTGATTTTTTTTTTTTTTTTTTGCAGTTTTGCAGTTTTGCACTTTGAAGTGAGTCGAATGTAGGCACCTGTAGATACATTGAGTCTACGAAAGTGGACTCAATGTATCATCTTCTGAAACCCTCCTCTGAAACCCGGTCAGAACAATCCCTATTTAGAGGTCCGTGTTTAAACTGAAATGCGACAGAACGGCATCTGACCACAGCGCAACGACATAGGAGAAACTTTAGCCCAAATGAGGGTCCCCGGCCCATAGGCTGAGCGACATTTGAGCGACTACAACCCTCTCGCACAGCCTGTCATGCCGGCGGCGCCGACGACCGCCACTTCTCCTCCCCATCGTTTTCCTTTCTTCTGAGTCTCGCCTTCGAAGAGGCAGCAACAAACAAGGTAGCGACGATGACGCAACGCGCGCCAGCGAGCTTCAGTGGCGCAAGAGGTGAATGAAAGAAGCCTCGACCAGGAAGAGAGAAAAAGGTAAAAAGGGATGAGACGCGAAAGCGAATTCCTCGGCAAACCTTTCTTCCCTTTTCAGTTCCTTTTTTCTCCCGCACATCCCTCTGCGAGGCGTACCCTTGCTTTCGGTTTAATGTGTGTGTCTGGCTGTGTTGACGCTTCCGACGCTAACGCCGACGCCCGGCTGCCCGCTCCGTCTTTTTTTTTTCTTCCCTTTTCGGTCCGCGTTCATTTCGATCGTCGGCGCCAGGTCTTTCTCCCTTTTGTTTGTGCGCAACCAACGCACATACACGTGCGCGTAGTTTTCCCCGCTTTCTTTTCTTTTTTCTTTCTTCCCCTTTCTATCCCTGGCTGGGCGAATGATTAATGATCGCTCGAGTGATCGAACAGCGGGAAATGGGCTCCGCTCTGCAGAGACCAAGCAGGCTTTCTCTTCCGCCCTGGCTGGTTCTCTTCCTTTCACCCGAACAGCTCTATGCAGAACAGGGCCACCCGCCGGCCAAGAGCCGCACAAGGCGAGGAGCTCACAAGCAAAAGGAACAGGGGAAAAAAGTAGGAGACAGGGAAGCATGCCGCGCGCTAGGGAAAGAAAGGCAAGGAGTGCCCGTAAGCGAAGGCACGCAGTCTACAGCCAGTCAGCACGGGGGCGTATTGCGGGGACAGGAAAATACGTGGAAGGAGTCTCATATTAAGGGAAGAAAACTTGGCTCGAGGGCGGCAGTGGGCACCGAGTATGTTTTCCTTTTCTTATCTGTTTCTTTTTCTTTGTTAGAATAGCGGAAGCATCGCGTGCCATCACACGAAGTGGGAATACATTAGGGAAAAGTGTGCGCAAGTGACCTGAAAACTGAAGCGAAGTTTCTTGCGAGTGATGAGATCAGATTCACCAAAGCGAGAAAGTGAGGAAGCGAGAAGGAAGGTATCAGAGCTCAGTATTTCAGGTTATCTATTATTTTTTGCCTTAGTCTAAACAGTCTTCTGCGACTAATATATCGACTCCCAATCACGGCGCAATTTGAGAGATAATCGCGGCAGTGCTCGCAAAACACTTTCAAAATATTCAAGGGCGATCACGGCAGTTGGTGCGAAGGGACGTTCCATAGCATGTCACCTCAAATTTCGTGAACGATTTGGGATGATGAATTGAATTCATTCCAACAGTGGTAATTTACCCCCTTTGGTCGAAATTTCCGAAGCCCTCCACTATGGCGTCTCTGACAGCCTGAGTTGCTTTGGAACGTTAAACCCCCCAAACGAAACCAATTAACCTTCTTTTGCGATCCTTATCAGGTGATGCAATTCTACCGCTGTTTTGTTTGTTTTGTTCCATGCTCGTCAGATGGCGTTTTCTTGCGCTTGGAAGTAGGGTGAGTTACGTTACGCCGGATGATGCCTGTCGAGTGATCACAATGACGTTGGTGATCGTATAGGGTCGAACGAAGAGCGCTAAGCTCCTTCGTCCGCTCGTCCGGCGACACTTTGCGAGTCGGAGAAGTCTTGAATATAAAGGCCGTTTATTTAAGACAGCCAAAGACAGACGTACAGGGCAGATGAAGAAAGGCAGTTGAAACGATGGCAGTCCAGAGGCGGCCGAGAGGCGGCCGAGACCCGGCGCGCTCTCCCTATTTCGCGCCAAAACATCCCCTTAAATCAGTTTTCTCAGGTTTCTGGGGCACCTCCTACGCATCAATCACAGTCCAACTTCTGGTAGCCAATCCGGGAATTTAGTCAAACTCAAATAGGCCGATGGCGTGTCGGGGCTAACAAAGCTGTTTTTATTTTGCCGCACCACGCGTTTCCTGGAAACTATCGAATGTCTAAACACATGGCTACAGCCCCTTGGACCGACCATCGCTATCTCGAAGGCTGTTTAGCCATGATTGTCCACCGACTACGCTCTCGAACGCTAGCGCATGCGACAAAGAAGAAGACTATATTGATTGAATCTGCGACATACACTCATAGCGCATTCGATAAAAAAGAAGACTATCTGGATTGAATCTGCGACATACACTCATAAAACAAACTTCCTTCTGACACGAGATTATCCGGACATTTTTTTTTTTTTTTTTTTTTCTTAAGAAGGTTCTCGTCTGAAAGCAGAGCCTTGTTGCCAGGGCGCGTTTTACTAGCGGGGGGGGGGGGGGGGGGGGGGGGTAAGCGTCGATTGTTTTCTGCGACATCGCTGATGCCTCCAATACGGTTTCGGCTATCTCTAGGCTGATCTTCACACATCATTTGAGAATTGCAATGGTCACATTCGCTTAGCATAGTTGTGACCGAATAACGCGGACGTACGCTGGTACAGACTGGCTGTGGTCAGCGGGGGACGTGCGCCTGCCCCTAGATGTGCTCAGCAAGCATCCAAATGGTTCGGCATGCGTCCGCTGTGGAACGCCTCAGCTGTGTAAAACCTTTCGATACTCGTATATTGAGTAGGGGAAATTTCAATCCGGCCCCACCCGCGTTGCCGGAAAGCGTGCTTTCTCCAATGCCTGGGGGCGAAGGAGGAAGCCACCGTTAACGAAGTTGACGAGAAGAATGTTTCCCTTCTCGCTATCATGACGGCAACAGAGGCAAAGAACTGCACAAGCGGCATAATCATTCCACTCAGTGCTATGGTAAACGTAATTTGGCTAATTAACATACATATTTTCCTTCGGTCAGCCGCCAGCGAGTATTCGCGTCTTTTTTAATTGCCTTCCTAATCCGCTAGCTTTCGTGATAACTAAAGATAGCTGCCAAGTAATTAGACGCAATGACTTCCTATTTATCTTTACGCCCATGCAGGGTTAACAACAAGCGTTTCATTTTATTCTATATTTTGCTGTTCAAAATGTAGAGTAACCGCAATACAAGAGCTCCAACTTGGCGTTTTTTCACGCCGTCCTGCAATAGTCTGTCCTAAGGTGAAAAATATACTCTAAAGTAAAATTCATCGCGTAAAAGCAAGACATGGATGAAAAAAAAAAAAGAAAGAAAACCAGAGAAAAACATTCTACGGGGTGCCTTATAAAGGTACGCAACCAGTGACTTCGTGAAGTAAATGGTCTTTTATGATTCGAAGCATCAAGTTTGAAACCTCGTTAACCGGTTCTGTATGTAGTATGCAGAATACAAAAAGTCTAGAAGTGACAAATGGTCCACTTGAGAGGTTGTAGTGTGGGGGCTTAGAGATAATTTAGACCACTTGAGGTATAGTTAAACATGCGCTAGAATAGCACAGCACGTGGGAGCCCTTGCATTTCACATCCATCGAGATGTCTCCATCGCAGTCTAGCGCAGAAGCTCATTCTGTAGATAATAAAGTTTTATTTTGAAGTATTACGAGAAAGGTAACGTCAATATTGAAAATTATGAGCCTATCGAATGCATTGCCTTCAATGAAACAACCGAACGTAAGATGCCTCTCTCAGATTTTTCGGCGCATTTGAGCATTGGACTTCTTATTCCGTACGAATGCGTAAATATTCGGAAGGGCCGCATCATGTTGCTTTTCAGCTAGAGTGACAACTCAAAGTAATGAGATCGAATTCACGCGAACGACGCTTAAGCCGGCTAAAATTAATTAAATATTCATTTTCACATTTTCTGGGGTGCATAGTTGTATTCGGAATTTGAGCTTAAATTGCCTCATTTACTAATTATAACCTCCACTTCAGATCAAAAAAGACAGCTTATTTTCTTTAATTGGTATATCGCAGTGTGATGGAGCTAAACGTGTAAAAAAAATGGCAACATTTAGATACAGCGTCTGAGCTTGTCCCCATGTATAATCAGTTTATGCCACCAAAATCTCTTCTGAGGAAGCTCTGGAATGTACATGCTCTGGGTACATGCCGAATATGCATCAGTGATTGGCGTTTTTTTTTTTAAAGGGGGGGGGGGGGGGAGATTTGGTTTGGTCTGTGGGGTTTAACGTCCCAAAGCGACTCAGGCTATGAGAAACGCCGTAGTGGAGGACTCTGGAAATTACGACCATCTGGGGTTCTTTAACGTGCACTGACATTGCACAGCACACGGGCGCCTTGCTTTTCGCCTCCATCGTAAAGCGGCCGCCGAGGCCGGGATTTGATCCCGCATCCTTAGGAACAGTAGTCGAGCGCCGTAAGAGGGGGGGAGGGGGGGGGTGTAAATGAAGAGAAAAACCTGTCACATCAATTGGGCGGACAGTTGAAGAGCGCTGGAACGCGAACGCAAGCCGTATATTAAATTTTAAACCCATAATCGTCGATGGTTTCACGCTGGCGAAATGTGAAACACTGTGCAGTAAAACTACTCGCTTTCATAAAGACCGCCCCACTGCATCCTACGTCTCAAATACACAGGAGAAGGGCGAGAAGTGCACTTTCCACATTTAAATATGCACTATATGTGTCTATCCCCTTCGCTGGCACGAGGTCCCACTCGAAACCACAGGCGTACACGCGGAAAAGGAAAGCGTAATTTTCTCTCCGAGCCTCGGGACGTATTCCCGGGTGGAAATTATTTTTCATGGAAAGCCTGTGAAAACAAAGCTTGCGATGCCTCGAGTGCGGAGCGGCTGCGCTGCTCCGCGAGCGCCGACGGCGACACCACGCCCGCTCGGTGCAAGTGCGCCAGCTCCAACGTGTTTGCCTCGGAGCGGGCCTCACGCGAGCTGACGGCCGGCTTGGGTTTCCGAAGTTAATGGATTCCAATCTGGAGAGCGTATTTCAGAGGCCACGCCGCGATGGAATATGGACAGCGAGAGGAAATGAGCGGCCGCGGATGAAAGACAGAAGAAAGTAGAAGAAAGGCGCAGTGAAGGGCCAGAGGGAGCCGACCCAAGCGAGGAGGGTCGGAATGTTTTCGTAATTGCGTGCGAATCGCACCAGATGGCTCCAACTGCGGTGCGCTGCTCTCGCGAGCGGCGCGCTCTGTCGTTCTCTGGTTGCGATGGTTTGTTGCTGCTGCTCTCTTTGCTTAGCTGGAAGCACTCTCGTGTGCCGAGCGTTAGCCTCGTAAAAAACGTTTTCTCTCGCTATATAAGACAGGCGCACAAAGTGGAACGAGCAAAAGGCAGAGGGAGCGCCCTCTGGCCTCTAGCTGGCTTTAACGAGTGCAACGACTGCGCGCTGCGGCGAGGGTCCGGCGCCAAATGTCGGATGCACTGTTTCTCTGTTCCTGACTGGTTTGTTTTCTTGATACTTTTTTGACGCCATAAATTTCGCAGATGAAGCCTTTTTTATGAAACACTCCAACACCCATTCCATACTATGCAAAAAAAAAAAAAAAAAAAGATGGTACTTTTGACCTTATGCTACAGGAGCTATCGATGAGAACTTCGAATTCTTTTTTCTTCAGTGCTTCAAATTTACGCATGTGCTTTCAGGTTACCATGAGGACAGTGCAACGTAAACAAAACATTCTTTTAAGTGTAATTTAATACCGTATCGGTTAGAGGACCAATAACACTTTTCTTTCGACTTTCTGTTCCCTCGATCTTAAAAGTAAGATTTTAAAGATTGATACACTATTCACCTTACGGCGCGCTGAAGTCACTTATCGCCACAGAACGAGTTGAATATCCGTGCTGCTGACAAAGCTGATTTCCGAACTGTACTCAGCGTGGCTTCCTCACCACTATCGGAAGCTCGGGGGCAGCTAACAACGACTGCACTGCTTCTCTAAGTTTGACTATACAACAGGCTGACCAAGGTTAAAAATGCGCGTGACAATGTGGCTTACACCTTACCGGAGAACCCTGAGGTTGCTAAACGGCCGCGCTCGCCAACGCAAACATACTTGCGAAGATAACCTTCTCATGTAAAGACAAAAAGAGGAAGAGAAATCACGTAAAACCTGCTAAGCAGAGTGAGCTGGGCATTCTTACGGCGGATCTTTTCTCACGCTGCGGTAGTTACGAGAACAGAAACGAAAAAAAAAAAGAAAAAAAAAAAGAAAGAAATGTCCGGAGATCACCCTGCGGAGGCCACCTGCATAAGCAGCGACAAAGTCTTTGTTCAAAGAGAGGCAAAGCGCGCGGTAATGTGCACCGTATAACACATGGGCGCACCGACGTTTCGGCACGAAGAGATAACAAGCTCGGTCTCGCTCCAACCATCGATAGCTGGCGGCGCGCTAATAACACGGCTTGTACGCCAGGTAAAGCGCACCTTGCCATCGCTCAAACCGACAGCCCCGGGCAGGGCACACACAACAAGAAGAAGCCAGCCCGAGCATCTTCCTCGGGTCGTCGCCTGTTTTTACTGTATCTTCGTCGTCGCGACAGCTACACGCGAGTCGCGCCGAAGGGAGATTTTTGACGACGTGAACAGCGGCGATAAGCGCAGCCAATTATTCCAGAGATTGGTCTCCGCGATACGTCCCCTCCGTTGCGTGCCCTCGCGTGCGCCCCAAACGACGCGTTGGCATTTGCATATCGGCACGTCTTCAAATCCATCACGAGCTGCTCGTGCGCGAGCGGGCTAGAGGGAGCATCGCGCCATTTGGAGCGGCGTCCGCTCGCGCTCAAGAGAGACAAAGAGCGCCCTATACGCCATAGTAGCCAGCAAGAGAATGCGTGCGCACACACACACATGCACCGGAGCACCGCACTCACGCTTTCTGGCCAGGAAGACTTGGGCAAACAGGAGGGGGCTCCGCGACAAACGGCCGGTGACTGCTCGATAAACAAGGCTGGCACGACGCCGCGTCGCAAACGTTGCCGGGACTTGTTGACTCAGTTGTTTTTGTTGACGTCTCGCCGCCAACGCGCGCGGGGCGACGCCTAAACTACGGCGATGCTGGGAGCCACTGGGTAGAGGAGCTTAGCGACGGGCCGCTGAAGTTCATGTTTATTCATAAAGCAGTTTGCGGGACGGTGGGCCAAAGCCGCTTTTAGCGGCTCCTGAGTTCTTCGCCGATCCCTCCGGCGGCGCTGCCGCCGCACTACGGCGCACGAGTGGAAACGCCATTGAAGTTGGTAGCGGAGAGAGAGTGGGGAGAGGAAAGGCTGGTCCTGTATCGTTCTGTTTGCTGGATGAGGGGCGAGAAAAGCTGGTATCACTGAAGTCTCATAGATACACGGTCCAGGACTTCCCTGTGCAGAAAACAGGAAGGAAAAGCCCTGAACCTTCCCACGAAGAACATGCATTTATAAGCCTGGCGTCTAACACCTTTTAATATGTCATTCCTGCAGTAAATTTACGTTTCAGGGTCGCTTAATGTAGGCACTGAAGTTTTGCACCATCTCAAGCAGTATTAAAACATAGCAGTACCTTGTAACAGTGAACGAATTGCCAGCTGCGAGCATGATGGATTTTCGACACAGAAAATGGTTCCGCGGTCCCAAAAAGTTGTATACGGCAACTAAGATTTTGTCGGCAATGCGGGAGTACATTTCTAGCTTCTTGATTTTCTGATCACAGACGTCGTCCCTTTCGCTTCCTATCCGCCTGACTCCTCCCGCTTTAGGCCAAAAAAAAGACACTACCATCCACTTTCATTGGCAGCCGTCATAACATGGCGAAAACAATTGGTAGCCCTGTAGCAGCTGTGCGAGGATTTTTCTTTTGCGCATATGAGCATGATGCTCAGCCGCGATGGCATAGTGGTTAGGGCGCTCGATTGCTATATCCAATGATGCGATGTAAAATCTCGGCCGCGGCGGACGCATTTCGAAGGAGGCGAAAAGAGAGCTGCCCGTGTGCAGTAAACTGTGAAAGCTCGACACCAGCTGGTTGAAATTTCCAAAGCCCTCTACTACGACGTATCTGGAGCCCGAGACGCTTTTGGACGTTACACCTCATAAACCTAGCCAAACCACATCAAACAAATGAGCATGTAAAAGCTATACTTATTACGAAAGGGACCCGCAGCCCGCATATTCGATGCTCCGAAAGCACCGCGCTTAAAGAACGCGAGAAAAAAAAAAAAAAAAAAAAAAGAGGCTCTGAAAGCAAAACAAGGAGAAGCTTCCGAGTGCCCCAGCATACATGAACCGGTCCATACTGTGAACCTGGCCGCTAGAGGACGCCTGGGAACAACGGGGTCGGCTCAGTGAGGGTCGCGTGGGAAGACGCGCTCCTTCTCGGACCTGGCATATACTGCGCTCTCCTTTGATTAACTGTTGGCGCTACTAATTAGATTCCCGCACCGCCCCTCGAGCGGTAGCACTCGCGCCTCAGCTCGTCTTTGGACGCCGATAAGGATACACAAGCGCAAGCCAGGTAGCACGAGAAAGAAACCGAGCAACAATGAAGAAAAAACAAGACAAAACGCCGGTGCCATAATGTCCGGACGAGGCCCGCTTTGCTCATGAGGCCCCACCGTAAACACTGGGCTTGAGTGTCGCCTCGTGCGAACCTCTTGGTCGTTCCCGTGCGCTATGGGCGGCTTGTTCAGGAAGAGCATCCTTCTATTCATGACGTCATTATGCACGCGGGTTCATCTTTTGGTGACTAGCTCAATAATGGGGGGAGAGAGAGAAAACAGCAAGCCGAAGCCATTGACCTCAACGCTATGGTCTCTAAACGGGAAGGAAATGGTGTACGATATGCACTTCGGAAACGTTTTACTAACTGCGCTTCAGCTTCAAGCATTCAGAATCACGTGCATAATCTCTGCACGAGTTCGCTAGATCACTTTGCAGAATCCTTGTTGTGCTTCTTTCCCTGTGTGTGTGTGTGTGTGCGGGGGGGGGGGGGGGGGGGGGCAAGGCGGTGGGCTCGCGCTCTATGTCGTCCGCATAACATTTAGCTAGGAATCAGCACTTTTTTTTTTTTTTTTTTTTGGAGATGGCGCCACAGTCTTGGAGATGACACCATCGCCAACTCGACGAGAATTTCGAAAGCTCTGGCGGCAAACGGTCTCCGACTTTCGTAAAAGCCTGTGTATACACCAGGAGACGTTATGTCCTGTTGCGAATTATAGCTCCTTATAGAGATTATACAGCCACGTACTGCCCTACAAAATAACAGGGCCAATGCGAGATGACCAGCCATCCCACACAAAAATAGTGAGAGCCGCTTCGTATGCAGCCGGGTTTCATCAGAGAGGAACGAAAAAAAAAATAAAAATAAAATAACGATGTGTTTAGAAAAGGTCTACCTCGAACAAGAAGTTTGGCACCAGCCATACTGAACTTGGGGACTGCAGAAGCATCAAGTGATAATATTTTGGCATAGGAAGTTAAAGAGCAACGCGATCGCTGGCATACCGGAAGGGCACCTATACGAGTAACAGATCGATTTAAAAAAGCCAGAAAAGAGACAAACCTTTTTTCTCGCCTTCTTGTCTGCTGTGACGCTCTGTTTCTATTTCTGGTGATGTTACACGTTCTGAAAGAAAAGGAAAATGTAGCTCAAACAAAACAGTGAAGTTTAGTCTTGTTAAAGCTGGTGTCTACGTTTCAAAAAAAAAAAAATATCAATTCAAGCTTTCCCTTCACCACTGTCCTCCTTAACGTGCGTTCTTTTAAGGCAGAACCAAGCAGGGTTGTTTGCTATCATAAAAGTAGAATGCTTCACTAGACGCAGACTAGAGCCTCAGAAAAGAAATGAGCGCATTTTTTTTTAACAAGCAGTGAGAACAGCTGACAGCCATTTATGGGGCGACTGCAGGGAAATGCGTGATAAACGCAATACAACACTACAATCTTGTCCTTTATGGCTCAACCTGCTGATATCACAACACTATGAAGCAAACAGTACTTCGGTATTTTGTTTTTTCAAGCAATGCGTTGTCTTGGTTCATCTTTGTATTCACTTTTTACTGAGTCAGCTTCTGCAATCTATTTATCCTACTGTTCGTAAGCTTGGCTTATAGGACATATTTTCACGACAGCAGAGGGTCCCTACGAACCGCAGCCTGCTGCCAAACGCCCCAACTGAATATGCGGCGCAAAGCTTCGAAAGGCTGAAATCATAATGCTATTCCTCCTACGCAGGAAGCGTTTACTTACACTTACCTAAAGAGAAGAGCAGTAGGCGCTAATGTTCCTAAAAAGAAAACTGAGAGCAGCATAGCGAATGCTGTGTAACCCTCTCCTCCTCTCCCTCCCTTCCTCCTCCTCACCCGTTCTCATAGTAGATATAGCGCATAAGGTACAAAAGTTCGTGACGAAGAGCGTTCGTTCGTTTCGTTTGTTTTTTGATAATATAGTCACAAACGATGCGCCCGCGCCATGTAGTGATTTCTGTACTTATGCAGAGTTACAGCAGTAAGCATAGAAGTGTAAAAAAAGATGACTAAAGTTTTCATACCAAAATCAGTACTTTTGTTTGTTTTTTACAGACAGGATATGCAAGTAGTGTCTTCAAGTACAAATACAAGAACCCTCGTAGCTGGATACCCGGAGAGCAAAATTGTCGCAGCCTGTGCTGTCGTAAAGGGATTCCAAAGCATTTATATGTATACGTAGCTGTATAAACATAGCAGATGAAGGAAAGACCTAGGGAGGAAATAGAACCAACAAGAATAAGAAGAAGCGGAATGTATATAGAGAGGAACAAGCGGACAGGGAAAAGGGTAGTCACAGAACGAGGGATTCCCACGACAGAAAAGAGCGGAAACAAAATCGGCTTCACCATGGGCGCAAAGGGAAGAGGATATCCCTTATTTAAACGAGCTCAATCCGTTCCGGGGAAAAGCGATCGAATCCTCATGCAAATGTTCAGCCGTCCCACTGGGCTGGATTCCACGGAACAAGATGTCGAAGCAGTCGTTGTCAAAGCCGCCACCGCCGCCGCCTCGACATTTGCGGTGAGATAGAAAAAAAAAAAAAAAAAGTTGGGGAAAGGAAGGGTGGCAAAAACTGAATTGTAGATGAGAACAGAAGTAAAGAAAGAAAACAGATGGGAAGAGGAACTCATGCGCGCAAAATATAGAAAAATAGTTTATTTTCAATTTTGGCACATATTTCATAAGCGTTAGACAAAATAAATGCCCTCAATGTTTTTTACCGTGTGTGAAAAGCTACATGCGCTTTATATACAGAAAGTAGAATCAAATTAAATTCTTCTAATTTTTTAACCCCTTCCTGGCATCGACTATTTCTTTCTTTTAGTAATTTTTTTAATTAAACGTGGTGAGCGATTACTAGGAGTTTAAACAAATCTCTGCGCATGACTCGCGCCCGAACACTTCCGTCGATGTCCTGCTTGATCTAGTTTTTATTTCAGCAATTGGATAGTAATGATTAAGTAGGCCACCGATGAAATTACTTTCAAATGCTAGCAAGCAGCAGTAATGAAACCGCAGGAAAGAGCCAAGGAAGATGTAAGAGTAAACTACGTCAAAGTTAGAAACAATCCATGAAGAAAGTATCAACTCTGATCACATTCGTATGTTCACTCTGGTTGTACAGACCATCATATGTCTCTAGACCATGCATTTTGCTATTCAACTTCAGGAAATTCTTCAACGACAGACAGAAAGGGTCAGTACATATGTTCAAATTTACAATCTCAATTTCTATTTCGAGGCTGGAGCTAAAGGGGCGAAAATGTCGGTTTGGATGCTGCATTACAAACGAACATCGTTAACTGCCCTAAATAGAATGCAGCCAAGAACTTCAAAGCCTATTCAAGCCCGCAGTCCATGTATGTCAACAGTTCAACACTAGTCATTAAATGAATGGTCATTTATACCTCCGTGTTCAAAGTCAGGACGGCAGAGAATCAATCGCCAAGACTGGAACAAGAAGAAGCCAGCTAAACAATGTGAGCCATACGTAACGAGAAGAAAAATAGTGCCTAGCACTGGTAAGTATGAAAGCAATGCTCAGCGACCCGGGCACATCACAAATTACCGCTTTCTTCCGAGTGAATGCGCAGAAAAACAGATTCGCTGCGCGCACGCGTTCTGCCGGTCCTTTCGCGACGCTAACGGCTTGCGCACCAATTGGGCCGAGGCAAAGGCAAAACGAAAGCTCCGCAGCTTCCTTTAAAACGAAGTCGCGGAAACGGTGAAACGGAAGGAAAGAAAGCTGGAGCGGAAAGATGCCGAGGAGCGAGGACGAAACGAAACAAGAGCGGGGCGGCACGGAGGAGAGCGGGCGTATTTTAATATCCCCTTAAGCATCTTGCTAATGGATCTTCGGAAACGAACAGCTGTTACACCGGCCCTTCCCCCGACTCCTGCGTTCTCGCTCGTTTTCACCTTTTCCACCCGCAACGCCTTCCCTTGCCCCCTACGGCCTATGACGCCGAGAGGAGCTCGACGGAAACAAGCCAGCGTTGATGCTTTCTATATGCCCCTACTCTCGATGTTTCATTTTAACCTTCTTTATTTCATTCTGTGTTCGTGAGAATGCATTTTGATGCGCGCCCGAATGCGGCCCGTGCGGAGGAGAGGGGCTTCTCCGCACGGCTTGAGTGCGAACTGAAAGGACTCCTTTCGATTTGCACTCGGAAAGCCAATGATACTCTGTCGATTTAGAGCGCTGGCATGTGCTCCCCTTCTACTAAATGGTGCCGCAAGGAAATAGCGAAGTCCTAGTGCTAACTTTCTTTTTCTTTTTTTCTTTTTTTAGAACATAGGCAGCTAGCAGCCTGTCTGCTATCGGTGGTCTTTTCATCACGCGAGTTCTATACTTGTTGTAAGGGGCACTGAACCAACAGCACTTTCAGCTTAAATGTTCAACTTGCGCCTTAATTTGTAGCATACAATCGTCAAGAAAAGAAGAAGGATGCAAGTGGTAACTTTTTTTTTTTTTGCAAAAGTAAAAGCCGGTAGCCAAATCTTTTTGTTAAGAACAAAAGAAAAAAGGAAAAGAAGAGGACAAAAGCGTAATTTCCACCAGCATGATAGCTTGGCGCGATTCCCTAGTATGCGAAAAAGAACCGCTTCACTGGCTACGCAGAAAAAGCGCAAACTAAACACCAGAAAAGAAGTACATCAATTTTGAATATATTCAGTGCGATAAAATGCTAATCTTAAGTGAGAGATATATTGTCACGTACGCGGTGCCTCGGGGCCAGGTAGGAGGCAAGGAACTTTTATGGCAGAGGGTCAGCTCAGAGGGAACAGCACATACTTGAAAGAGCGAGCGACACTTTGTCGTCCTTCCTTCTTCAGCTATGTCCCACCTGACAACGATAGGTGATATTACTCACTCCTTACTAAAAAAAAAAAAAAAAAATATGGAGAAAAAGGAAGAACGCGGGAAAGAAAGGTACGAAAAAAACAGAGAGAAGCAATACATTAGAACACGAATACGTAGACACTGAACCTACCCAGAAGGCACACAAAACGATGAGCAGTTATATCATCGAGCAGTGCCATAATGCTAACGGTAACGGTAACTGAAAAACGGCCTAATGTAAGGGTTCTTCAAGTGCAGAGGCATTACTATTCGCCTTCTTGGATTTCGCCTACGTCTCTATGAAGCTATACTTCCAGCAACCACTCGAAAAAGCCCTCGTGCGTTTCGAGCCCAGGGCGAGACAAAAAATCAGCGCTGCCGGTCGCTTCATTAAATCATTGGACCATCTCATTACGTTTTAATTTCCTATTAACAGTAGAAAATACACTGGGGCGAAAATTCCGATTAAAGTACAACACCATTGAAAGTTCCAGCGAAAAGCAAAGGCGTACATGTGTAAAAAACCCTTTAAAACCGTTAGTCAGCTTGATCAAAACTGGCGTCCATTCAGGTTTTTCACTTTTGGCATTGTAGCATGCCTTTAAGTAAGTAACGCTTTCTATGAAGTACCCCCTAGCTGAGCAAGCATCTTCGTCAGCGATTGACTGTCAGCCGTTCCCGTTTTCCATGCCCTGTAGAGACGAAGCCCATTCTTCTTTTTTTTTTTTTTTTTTTTTTTTACGTTTTAAGCTGTCAGTCACACGCTGCGTTTCGGATGTCTCTCTCTTTATAGTCATCTTTTCGGACACAGTTACACTGAGGACTATAGTTAGGGCCTCGTTCATATTATTAAAAGACTAAATCACAGGATAAATACCTAGATAAGCATGGCAACACGTGGATTGCAAAGCAAAGCTTAATGAATCTCATTTTGGCGAATCCTGAAGCACAAAAAGTACGCGGAAATGAGGGAGGCACAGGACGAAGCTCTAATAGGAAAAGAGCAATAAATTTTGCTTCTGTATGTATATCAATGTTGAGCCAAGCAAAGCCACCTCTTAATTATTTTTCTGTCTTTCGCATCTGCGTGTGCCTGTGTGTGCCTGTGAGAGATGTAGACAAGGGAGGCAGAAGGTGGAGGGATAAGTAACAACGTCTATAGATCGCAAATACTACATTGTAGCTCTGTTTTCGACGGTTCTGAAAGCTTATTTGCTTCGATAAAATCGCAGATTCTGCCTGACTGAGTACGTGTATACCAACTGAGAGCAAAAATAAGAAAATATGGTCGCTATTACAGGTATTAATGTTTTTTTTTTTTTTTCTCGTTCCTGCTACAGCTAAGTGCTCAAGTAGCTTCTGTGGATGTGAAGAACCAGTATCTCATGTCGAGCATGAATGAATGAATGAATAAACTTTATTCAATTAAGAATAAGGTCACAGAGCGAGGGCTATTTTCAGCTACAGTGCATTTCAGGGGAATTCATTTTCTACTATGTTCGCTTCTTACAAAGCAGAAATCAAACAACAGAAGACTGTGCGAGTTACGGGTAAGTTATGGTTCTTAAGAACCGTGCTACCAGAGACGAGACATGGAAGAAAGGAAAATACACACAGGTATCGTCATAGGCGTGTTTGCAGTGCGCGAGTTTGTTGCATTATTATTTTCGTATGCGTAGTAAGAATCGTTGTTAGCGTTGGACAAGAACTACAAGTTAGATTGAAATCACAGAGTGGATCGGATATACCTTTATACCCTTTCTAAGAAAACAAACCTTGAACACAAGGACGCCGAAGCCGGGCTTATGCTGCCACTGACATCGGAATCCGCTTTTGCATCCTTTTTGTGCCGATGAATTCGGCAGTGCTGATGGGGTACTAATCCCATCTAAGTGCTGCCACGTGTGAAGATGATTGCTGCGTTGGCGCCAAAACGCACCCGCGCACATGTTATCTGGGCCCATCATGTATATGCCCTGAGCTTGTGTTGCGCGCTTCCTTGCTGTTCGATTTCTCTACCATTTTTTTTTCCACGTTCTTCACCCTTTTCACGCGCCAATCGACAAGTCTCAACTCAGAATAAGCTAGGGCAGCCTGACAACCCTTTAATTTGATTTATTTCCTGCAGTCCGCTAAATGCATATTCAATCCTCACCTGTTGCATCTCTTGCTTGCTTTCCTTACGAGAATCGTTTTGTTCAGACGCCTATAAGAGTCAAATTATCGCTAAGCATGTGCGCATCACGTCTTAATTTGCCTATGCAAAATGTCTCTAATGCAAATAACCAGTGTAAAGCGGAACCCCCCCCCCCATTAAGCAGTTACACACACCTAGGCCTCCATAAATCAACTATGGAAAGGAAAATGCGAAACTTGGTTGGGCCTACATTCTCTCATGTCCTTGCAACCGCGTTTCTAGCCTTCTACGCCCCACGTCTATATATACCAAGCCAAAAAGCCTGCGTCCTGGTCATAATTTTATTTTGATCATTTCTAAAACCGATGATAAAAAGGGGTGAACGCAATCTTTGTTCGTATTCAAAATCATGGCCAGAATCAGATACAGACGTTGAACGGCTGCAGCGTATCTGCGAATGTCACTATTTATTACAGCGCTGCGCAGCTAATTACGCTGACTGAGTCGTGTGGATGTTGTGAGTGGCACCACCAGCGAGCCGTTTGCTTGAGATTGCATTCTTACAGAGTTGAGACTCTGCTCCGTAACTCCGCGCTTATCTGATTATAGAGCTTTGTGGTGACCGTAAGCTTGCTTTCCAAGAGCGCCAGTTGTCTAATGTCAACCTTAATGTTATTAACATTATCTCAGGTATAGCCAACGGTTCATAATGGGAAAATAATTCGGGGACACTTAAACTCCACCATGACGCAATAATGAGCTATGCCGGTGGCTCCCCTTGCGGTTCCTCGTTAGCTTACATGCACTTAGCTACTCACTTCGACACAAATTTCTTAATTTCGGCATGGATTATCTAGAACATATAGATATTAGCATAGAGTCGTAAACTATCATATTATGTGAACGACATATAAAGGCATAAAGCCCCCATTCAGTCGTCATACGAACGCGCATGCGTGGCCTAGGCGAAACGTGCTGACTCCGGATCCAAGGATCCCAGATTGGATTCTCATATACTGCCCACTACGCCATGTCATGTGACATGTGGTCTCGCGGAGACACGCGACCAACGACCAATAACCTTGCCTGTCACGTGCCAAACACAACCTGTCAGTGGCGTGCTCGTTGTTTTTTGCTCACAATGTCGACAACGCCCACACCGAATTTTTAAAGCGAAAGCCTTTAATGGCTCATGCTGTCGTGGACAAAATATGTCCCTCTTTTGCGGCGGCTCTGATTGGCCGAGGCGGGATGACGTCATAGAGGTATCGACCAATCACAGAGCACCACCACAGTATGCGCGAATGCGTTCCTTATATGGCCCTAGCTATGCCAATAAATGATCAGTTACTAATTAATGACTGCTCAAGTATTTCATTATTTACTAATTAATATATAATCAATTATTCAATTACCTACTTGATGATTAAATAGTTATTCAATGACTAATTAAATTAAAGTAATTACTAATTTGTGCCAGTTGCATAGCAGAATGTGGCACTCAGGCCCTTTCACTACTTTAGTCGCTGAAGTCCCCCTTAATTTTTTTTAAAAACGGGACCATGACTGTCCTCACGTTAAAACCAAATCTCGATCTGCTTCCGCTTGCTACCGAGCGTATACAGCATATATTATTTAATTTCACCTGAACGGATTACAAAAAATTAAAGGTGCATTTTATCGAACTTCAACACATGCCCTTTTCAAAAGCGTTAGTGATACCGGCTGCAAAGCAGTATCCAGAGATTTTAGGGGAAATGTTTGCGCGGACAAACAGAAAAGCACAGGTTATAACACGGCCTGGCGTTCGTCCGCATTCTTCACTATGTTGTTCTGTCTGTTGGCGCGAAATTTTCCCTTGAAATGTTCATTCACCGACTGGTCCAATATTCTGCTCAATATACAGAGTTTTGAATACTACTAGTTGATGGGCTCCTCATATGGCCATGTACTTAAACTTGCCGATCTGATTGAGTAAGCTCTCGGAGGTTAGCAGATTGTCATTCTGAGTGACAATAGTACGAACTGAAAACCACTGCTCGAATCCGAGCAGCGGAAAAATATAAACTGCGCAGCACTCTCGGCAGGTGACTTCAGTTCGCAAGCGGCGCGGCCTTAGACTCCTCAGAGGGACCAAAAGGAAAAAGTAGAGAAATATAAACTGCGCAGCACTCTCGGCAGGTGACTTCAGTTCGCAAGCGGCGCGGCCTTAGACTCCTCAGAGGGACCAAAAGGAAAAAGTAGACTCCGAAGCGTTGTTTCCAAAATGGTGTAATCAGATAGCTTCGAGAAATAACGGCGGTAGAGCTCAAGAGAGTGGAGAACTCACCAGGCGCCGTTTGCTGCTGTTGTTGCTGCTGCGTCGTCTGCGCATGCTGCGACTGTGTCTGCGACTGCGGCTGCGCGGACGGTGACCGGTGGTCGGCGGCGGCGCTGTTGCGTAGCACCTCTTCGTACTGCGAGCGCTTCTTCTGTTCCAGCTCTAACTGGTCCTGGATGCGCCGCCGACACCGGCGTTCCTTCTTCAGCCGCTTCTGGTACAACACTGCCACAAGAGAGGAGAGAGGAAAGGAGAAAAAAGATACGACCTTGATTACTTGCGGCCAAGCAAAATGAACAGCCCATCAATTGTGGGTCAGTTTGTAATGGTGATAAAGAGTAATCAAGTATTTTGAAATCTGTGGCACTTCTGTTCTCGCTCACTGATTGTGTCACTCACTCGCTCACACAATAATCAGTCACCCAAGTAATCAATCAGCCAATCAATCAATCAATAAATCAATCAATACTATAATGTACATTGCCACAAGCGCGCGATATGTCTCTCATGGATATAGCTACGTTTTCCTCTCAGTGGAACCCTTTCACCATCGTCTTCCTCGTTAATGGAACTGCTCGCAGCGTTTAAAGCCATTCATGCGTTCAAAACAAAACAAAAAAAAAAGAAAAAAAAATAACGACTTCAGTGTCTTTAACACTGCGACCTATATAGGTTGCGTGACTTTCAGCTTAAAAGGAAACCGAGTTGTAAGGTTCTGATAAAATCTTGAGGAAAGCACTATGGTGACTTAAGCTCTTCACTATTCTAAAATTACAGCACATACTCCTCGCAAGCAAGCGCATTCTATTTCCACCATCAGCACCCTCTTATAATAAGGCGGGCTTGAGTTAAGGTTTGCCCCTGACATCAGCTAAATCGTTTCAAAGCGAAAACGAGCGAGTGTTAGACATCGCTTTTGGTGCTTCTAAAAGCCCGGGTTCGAAGTGCTTCATATGAAAAAAATATATATATATATCTCAAAGCGCCGCAGCTTGCCTTTTATCTTCCTTGGCCGACACCTTCGTTAAGGCGAGAAGCGCTCCACTCGGGCGGACGATCATTACGACCGACGGTCACGTCCGCAGAGCAGTACACGCCCCGCTTCGCCCGTCGTTCGCGGCTTGAGCAAGATTCATAACGAACCTGCGCGGCTTCTCCGCACGGTCGCCAAGCCGTATTAGAAAGCGCCCTCGCAGGCATGAGAAAGAAAAACCCTCGTTATGCGTGGTTTTGTGAGCAATTTTGAGGCGACGCCCTCTACATTAGCGAAGCAAAAGACCTGAAAACTAAAATCGTGTCGTCCTACCTGCTGACCGCGTTTGAACGTTTGTGCTAACCAAGGTAAGACAACGGTCGCTTCCGAATGTTTGTTACCTTGGCTGCAGATAACGATATATAGGCCCAGGACAAACTGTTCGTTAGTTGGTTAAGGATCACGCCATCAGAGCGCGCAAAAAAAGAACTATAGGCGGCGCTACGTGGTGTCGCGTGTGTGTGCGTGCGTGCGTGCGTGTGTGTGTGTGTGTGTGTGTGTGTGTGTGTGTGTGTGTGTGTGTGTGTGTGTGTGTGTGTGTGTGTGTGTGTGTGTGTGTGTGTGTGTGTGTGTGTGTGCGTGCGTGCGTGCGTGCGTGCGTGCGTGCGTGCGTGCGTGCGTGTGTGTGTGTGTGTGTGTGTGTGTGTGTGTGTGTGTGTGTGTGTGTGTGTGTGTGTGTGTGTGTGTGTGTGTGTGTGTGTGTGTGTGTGTGTGTGTGTGTGTGTGTGTGTGTGTGTGTGTGTGTGTGTGTGTGTGTGTGTGTGTGTGTGTGTGTGTGTGTGTGTGTGTGTGTGTGTGTGTGTGTGTGTGTGTGTGTGTGTGTGTGTGTGTGTGTGTGTGTGTGTGTGTGTGTGTGTGTGTGTGTGTGTGTGTGTGTGTGTGTGTGTGTGTGTGTGTGTGTGTGTGTGTGTGTGTGTGTGTGTGTGTGTGTGTGTGTGTGTGTGTGTGTGTGTGTGTGTGTGTGTGTGTGTGTGTGTGGGGGGGGGGGGGGGGGGTGCGGGGGGGGTACGGGCCCACTTTTATTTTTAATTCTCTATCTCCAGTTCTATTCGTCACAGATGTTTAGAGTTGCAGTAGTTTAGAGGGAAATACGGAAATACGGAACAATAAAGGGCAGACAGATGGCAGATACATGAAATTTTTGTGTGGAAAACCGTACACGATTTCTTATACTGCACAGAAAACAATTCTTGGAATCTGGCAGCCCAGAAGAAATGGGAACCAAAGTGTAGAAACATGGACTACAAGCGCTTGTCCTGCCACTCATCGTTTTTTTTTTTTTTACTTTATTCTTCACGCCAGATGCACCGGCCGTCCCGTTACCTCCTTCCTTCTAGTCGGCCCTATACGAATCATATGACCCAAAATGAGATATATTCCATGATCTAATGGCGCATTCGGTTGGGGGGACGAGAGCAGAGGCGCCGAGCAGTATAGAGCAGTACAGGAGCGCATCCGCGTGTCGAGAGCAGCGCGCCACGACCATGTGACCGCACTTCTCTCCCCAGCATTCTCCGCCTGCCCGCAGTGACGGCAATTGCAACCCAAGGAGAGACCAACGCTCCGTGCAGAACCACTTGTTTTGTATGTATTTGTCCCTTTGTTCTCACAGCGCGGCAGTCTGCCTCCTTTGGCCCTTCCGACGCAAACAGCGACTCTCAAACGTGCATACAGCACCTGAGCAATGCTTTCCGCTTGCCGAGCTCCGACGCTTTGCAACCGCCATTTTGAGCGTCGCCCGACTCAAGAGGAACAATATTACAAGACTTACACGCTGCTAAACCAAAGATTGAGCGAAAACATTAGCTGCTGGTGACCAAGCGTTCTTCTTCTTCCTCAGCCCACATATAGAGCCCCGCTTTAACCAAGCCGTATGAACGTGTCTTAGTGGCCTATAGGGGTAACGTGAATACCAAGGTCATGCCAGGCTGATTCTGACATAATCGCCCCATGTGAAACGAGAGACCCAAGTTGGCAGCTCCTGCCAACTGAGCCGCGGCTCCGACCGCGCCACGCCGACCGCTTGAGTTGTGAGCCCATCTCTCGCTTTTGTGTCATGTGGGATGTGACGCCACAGTGTCACGTGGGTAAGACGTGGCTACCGCCGCGATACGCCGACCGCTTGAGTTGGTAGCCCAGCTCTCACCCTGTGTCACGTGGGGTGTGATGCCACAGCGTCACGTGGGTAAGACGTACGTGGCTACCACCGCTCTACACTGAAGGCTCGAAAACAAGAGTAGTATTGCTTTCGCAATAAAAAAAAAAAATAGATGGCGCGGATATGACGCCTTATGCCATGTAACTTCCTCTACACTCGCTTTAGCCCTCCTCTTCTACCATATTAAGCCAGTGATTCTACTCCTGCTCTCCCACTGAAGTGTGCCCGCTTGTCTGAGAACACTTTCGAAGTGCTCTCGAGTGCGCCTGCTCTCCCACTCGAATTCGCCATAAGGCTACATGGTCCGAAACCGATGTTGTGAAGCCATGAAGCTGTCATTGCAAACACGTTTTGGCTGTGGAGTGCAGAGCCAATTAACTTCGCTAAACTATTCCTTAGACAAATTACCACATCTGCTGCGATTACTTCAGCCGACCAGTAACAGCAAGTGTAAATCTCGTCCTGCTTAACGGACAACAAGACATGTAGCGCTAGTCACTACATTATAAAATGTTCACTCGTCTCCTTCAGGCGAAAGTAGCAATCATGCACGATGGGGGCAAACTTCGAAAGCGAAAACTTAGCGGCTGCTTTTCAAAAGCCCGGACTAACTGGACAAACAGCTGTCCGCTCCTGTACTCGCTAAAAGTTACAAATGCAGGAGGAGCATGTACCCGGGGCGAAGTAGAAAGCACTGCTTCAAGGACAGCCCGATATTCAGGCTGAAGTCTCTTCAGTACGCCACTACCGCTACAGTCCGCAGAGAGAAACGGTTTGCGATGGGCAGATAAAGGCGAGCGCGAATAAGAAAACTCGACACGACCCGAGGCATGCTCTATCATTCGCTTCCATTCTCGCGCTGTTTCTCTTATGCGACTGGCCTCCTTTCTTTCCCGCTCTGTCACTTCTCTTCTTCGCCCCGCTCGCGATAACAACGGCAAGAATAGGGAGAAGGTGAAAAGAAAAAAAAGCGTTGAATACGGCAATGCTCGAGAAGGCCCTTGCATCCAAACGCCGGGTCGCGACGGCTAGGGAGAGACACATTGAGAGAGTGCGGCGCTTAACAGTCTTCACGGCGGCAGCCGAACGCGAACAGCGTTCGACGATGAAAGCAAGAGAAGAGTCTTCGCGACCGATTCGACACTGTGTTCGGAGAAGTCGTGGTAGCATTAGCATACGGGACCGAGGGTCGGATGCGCAGTCTCTCTTCCGAACCATGTGAGGAGCAAGGACGCCGCTACGGTGTTTTGGCGGTGCTAGTGAGCCCGTTCCGGTGTGTACGGAGGAGGGAGAGGAAAAGAAGCCGCGCCTCGCAACGCTCACACGCTAGAGTCGAGAGAGATGGAGAGTATACGCAGAGGGGAAGTAAGGGAGGCCGCATCGTCAGAGGCTGGGAAAGAGGGGGTGAAGCGAGGGAGAGGGGATGGCGTTTCCAATGCGACCATTGAGGCCTCGCGACTGCTCCATCAACGTCAGCCACTTGGCCGGCGACTTGTCGAGCCCATCTGTTCGCCTTTTTCTTCTCGGCCGCTGACGCGGCGGTGTATAAGCCAGCATGGCAATGCGCGATATTGCACGCATACACCAGCTTCTCTGTACCGCTCAGCGCAAAGTGCAGTGCTCGTGCTCAGCACTGCATCTAGAGCGAGACGCCTCAGCGAATGCAAAGAAGGATAGAAGTAGTATTCACATGAGGACAGTGTGTGGTTGCTGTAGCTAATGCAGACTCCTAGACACAAGACGAAAGCAGAAGAACGCGACAAAACGCCCTCTAGTACGTGCCGCTTCTTGCGTAGTGTGTCAGCACGCTGTTTTATAATCAGCTCTTCGGTATGTTTACAAGTGGCGTCACCAGCAAACCAAGGCGGTTATATTCGTGGTAGACAAGTCCGCATGTTTCAGTTAGATGTCGCTCTCGTTCTGTTTGTGTAAGCTTTTCACTGGCGTGGTTGTACGGTCACATGCTAAGCATCTGGATTTCGAACACTGAAGGCGCCAGCGTGTCTAGATTTCAAGGCTCACTTCGCTTTTAACAATGGAGCTGACACAATCTGCAGTGATTCGGAGAACACTTGAAGAAAAAATTCAGCACTGAAGTTGTGCCAACCTCGACGCCCCTTTCCAACGTGCTTTCTGTGGCCGTGTTGTAAGACGCGAGACAGCTTCTGAATTGTTCCCGAAGTTACGCGCTAAAGTCTAAGTTCTAGAACTTTCAAAATAACGAGATAGTACGTGCAAAATGCTTCTTTCTATTGCCTGCCATGAAAGAGCCATTCATAAATGTATTTGTCTTATCTTTGGTTAAGCTATAGCCCCACTCACTGGTCTCATAACGATATAGAAGGACGCAGGATAAAGTAGCAGTCCCCCAAGAGACTTCTGTACCCGCTACTTATTATTAACGCATGTTTAGCAACGAACAGAATTTGAATAATAGATTACTCCAGTTCCCCTTTCACCAACTGAGCGACGTACGCCATGAGAGGAAGAATAAAAAAATAAAAAGTAACGTACAAAAGTGAATGGAGCCGCCAAAATCTAAAACTCTATTTCTCCACACCACTTCCCACGTCCCCTTCCCAGGCACTGGCGAGTCCTCCACGGCTACGCCGAACAGGTTCACGACAGAGCACCGAAGCACAAATATGCAGCCGCCAGGCAGAGCGCGCGCCAGTCCTCATACACGCGTGCGCACGAGCTCAGAACGGCAGCAAAAGAAAGTTGGTCCAATCCAAGGGCGACACCGAGGGACACGCTTCAGGCGACAGAGGAAAGAAAAGAAAAAAAAAAGAAGTGGAAGTAAAAGACCAAAGGGAGCCGCAGTAGCAGCAGTGCGGTCCAGCAAACGCAGCGCGCACAGCAAACGCGAGCGACTGCGAACAATGCGGCCGTCGTTGCACGGCCCGACCGAGATTAAAAGAGCACCCGAATCCGACTTGGAACGAGCACTGACTTTGACGGATTGGCCCATATCGCCCTCGATGACGTCATGGCGCTCGGGAAGCTTGATCCGTCACAAGCCCAATGACGGATCGATTTGGACCGACGCGCTTTTCTTTCCCTCACACTGTGCCCCGGTCTCACTAGACATCGTGGTTCTCTCTCCTTTCTGCACGGTCTGCCTGGCGTTTGTCGTCCCAGTTGTGGAGACACCATAAAAAAGCCCGGTTTTAGCGCCTCACACAAAACAGAGCGGTTCCCGAGAGCACGACAGAACGAACGAGAAAGCAGCACAGGGCGAGCTTAAAGCACTAACCGCCTCATCGGCTTCTCTTCCCTTCTGTTTCTCTCTTTCCCTCTATCGAGGATCAAAGTGGTGAGTTGAAAAGCAGAACTGCCTGAGAACGTGCCATATCGCGCAGAATCGGATGGAACGCGAAGGCAGTCAAAGAAACCACGGAGCGGAGAGAGAAGAATTTGGGCGAGGGAAGCCTGACTGATATGATTAACTCGTATTATGAATTTCAAAGGAACTCGGTCTCATTAGAGGGAGCCGTGTTTTATTATGAGGGCTTGATGGAACACCTCGCGCTCCCAAAGCCGGGGACGTCGATCCGTCTCGTCCCCCAAAGTTTTCGCTGCCGCACGCTGTGTGAGTCGATCTCTCGTTGTTGTCATTGCTATGATGACTCGAACCTTGGAGGAAGCTGAACGATCATGGTGATCCGAGGACTGCGTTATACTTGCATTTTTATTTGCTGCCTTCTCTAGAGCGAGGATTTGCTCAAAGCAAACATCGTTTCGTGAAAGGCGGAGGACAGAATAACCTGGTCGTCTTTGAAGAAGTCGGTTGCCGTTGTCACAGTTCAATGACCGTGCATAAAAGAGCAACGACGCCTTCGTGGCAGTGGGTGAAAGTACTAAAGAACATTTTTTTTTTTGCGATGTTTATTACCAGTAAGGGACCGCGTGCATTCCAGATGTAACGCTATTACGAAATGTACTTAAGCTTTAGTTTTGCACAGAATGAATCGCTGAATGAATGAATGAATGAATGAATGAATGAATGAATGAATGAATGAATGAATGAATGAATGAATGAATGAATGCTATAGATATAAAGAAAGACAGGGAACTTGCCTAGTTACGAATTTGTGCGGAAGGGATATTAGCAAATGAAATGGACCTGAACTTAACTGAATCTCAACTGCGCACTTGTGTTTTTCATGGTCTCCATTGTCTGGGATATATAGAGCTCAGCATAAATTGCAGTTAGCAATGGCCAAACTGTTTGCGGCTACAGCATACTACGCTTATATAGCTCTATCGACGTATGCCTAGAACTTCGTTGTAATGAAGCATCAATGATCAATGTGTGTCGGGAATAGAGCGAACGTTTCTTTGCATCGGCAAGGTACAAGCAAGACTCAAGGAACCAGCGATACTATCACATGAAAACAGCAATGGACTTTAAAAAGGCTTGCTTTGCAGGTAAATGGGAGTAGGAAAAAACCAATGAACTGCACAAAGACAAGAATCTGTGTGATAACGAAAACAATATTTCGGATACATCTATGATGTCTTCAATAGACTTCACTGGCACAATAGCACACGCAGTTGCTTCGAAGTGTGTCTGAAACCGTAGCTGATCAAACTAGGCACGAATGTCACTTTTCTAGGCGCGCTATAGTTTTGTTCCGAGTGTTCCTCTCGCAAAATTGAGACCAATACTTTTATTTTTTTTTCCCAGGTGAGAAATGGTGGCGACCTGTGTGAATCATAAGCAGCAAGGAATTAAGCCAAAAATCTAATGAAAATGGCACATGGCAGCAGAATATACCGCATTTCCGTAGTGAAAAAAAACCATATGAGTCACAATAACCTCATACAGATTTCTCATACTAAACTCATACAAGCGTCATACAATCTCATATATTTCTCATACGCTAAATGAGATTTGTATGAGATGATATGAGATTTGTACGAGTTGAACTTGTATGGAGTTATTGTGACTCATAGGGTTTTCTCATAGGGTTGAAAGCAAAAAGACGATGTTCAAAGTCTTTCAAGGCCAGATTAGGATAAAGTTTGTGTTTGTCGATCATGTGATGCATAGCTCTTGCTGTTGCGCAAGTCTGCGGTTGTGTCGATTACTCTTTCGGTGCGTACGCGCTTTTGGTTGTCTTTGAAGTTGTGTAATTCAAATTATTGTATTATTTTTATAGAGAGTCAGCAATCATGTTCTACATGACACAGGAAAAGCTGTTCGTTGATGACCACACAAAGCCTCGCACTGCTGCACTTTGGCAACGACACTCTGGCGTTGTCACTGGTATACGCCGGCGCATTTTTTTTCCCCCTTAAATCCACGAGGTACGGCAAAGGCATCTGGATTTTCGTCCCAAGACCGCAAGTCGCAGTCGCGGAGTTGAAAAGATTCACAAAAAAAAAAAAAACGCAGATACGGCAAAGCCTAGACTGACTCGTAAGAAGCGCTCGAGAGTAGAGACGACTTCCAGAGGGTCGAACAGAGGAGTAAGAAATGGGGAGCAGTAACGGCGCACAACTCCTCGCCACCACGCAGAGCCGTATACTTGCGGTCGGTGATTTACAGCCTGCCGCACGCATGCTCCCAAAACTAGGGCCCACGAAGGTCTCGATTCGAAAACGCCTGGTGAGCTACGACCGGGCGAATGATTTGCTGTTTGTCACTGTCACCTCGCGGCAGCCGTCGCGTAAACACGCGCTGACGTCAGTACGTCAGCGGCTGCCAGACCTCGAGACACGTTTCGCTTTGCGTTTCGGACCCAGCGACACATACGCATGCACCGTGACACAAAGTGTTCGCAGTCATGCGGAGTGCACCGAGTTGTTATGCTTTCTCTCATCTATATACTGGCGAACTCGGCGATGGGTTCGGATTTCCCGTCGCGAGTCGGCGGCCCCGACGACGCACGAGGGGCAAAATTTATGGGTTCTGCGCGGCGTTCGGCGGCTTTCGCTCGCGAAGCCCACGGCCAAACACGCATCATGTCATTCGTTCGGGAAGCGTTCGTTCCCATGCGCGGAGCGTCCCCGAAGCGCACGCTATTCGGACGTCACTCGATGTACACACGGCATTAGTTTTCCTCTTGGATGTATGCGGTGTACGTCAAATATTGGCCGCGTAAACAGAACGCAAGGCCATACACCAAACGCTGACGTAATTTAGTTCTGGGGGCAAGCCTCTGTCAGGATTTATTTGGAGCGTCTATCTCGTAAGCTGGCGTGTAAAACGGCGATTGATTTTCTAGAAATGTCCGCCTAATATCGACAAAAACAAGAGCCCTTATGAAGGCAGCAATACGACGTCACGTAACGCCAGCTGGCCGAAAACAACCGGAGTGACATAATTCGGGGGCAGTAGTACTTGTGGTCAGTGACTGTTCCTTCGCTTCCGCGATAAAAAGTGGGCCCCACAAGGTTTCACTATCCTTCGTGTCTGCGTACGTATCTCTGTTCCCATGAGAAAGCAAATATAAAGTATAGCGACGGTGTTTTGTTTGGTTTGTGAGGTTTAACGTCCCAAAGCGACTCAGGCTGTGATAGACGCCGCAGTGGAGGGCCCCGGAAATTTCAACCACCCATGGGGTTCTTTGACGTGCACTGACATCGTACTGCACACGGGCGCCTGCTTTTCGATGTCACCGCGGGCAGGATTGAAACAACATGCATCAACGCGACGGGGCGTATAGCGACGATGTATAAATGATCCCCACGTAGTCATATTAATCGCAAGACTTCCACTAAGGCGTCTCCCATAGCACATGTTAACATTTGGAACGTCTTACCCAACATGTCATACATAAGAAAGTATAGCAAAATAAAGGTACATAGGTATAATTTTTAGCTGATTGAGTCACTCATTACAGCCTCATGTTTTTCAGTAGCATCGGCACTAATAACGCGACTGCAGCGACACCTTTTCGCGAACGGCAGAAATGGGAAAATAGAAAGGCGAGGAGAGCGAACAAATAAGTCAAAACTGCTCGACTCGAAATCAATATTCGCATCAACGAGGTGGTTCTGAAGGCCCGCGACAGATGGCGCACTCGCCCAAACGATGAAGACGCTCCTATTGCTACTGCAGTTAATAGAGACAAATCAACTTTAGCCATCGCACAAAATAATGGTCAATTTATTTATTACCAGTTTCATGATCGGCGTGCCGACTTTTTAACCGTCAACATGCAATCAAATCTTGCCTACTTAACTGCGGATGTTACGAGCGGAAGTTTTTATGTGCACCTTTGAGTCCAGGAGCATTATATCCCTTTTCCCAAGCAATAAGGGAGGAGGGGGGGGGGGGGGGGGGAAGTGCTTAGCCTGGTGAACAATTGACTACGAAATAATTATTCTGAGGATAAGAGCTGCCTTTCGCGTATTGTGCGTTTCTTGTGCTGCCCTGTTGAGGAGGTTCACGAACAGCCCTTCGCCAGCTGATTAGACAAAAGGCCTCAACGCAAGTATGCGTCCTAACTAGCAAAACACGTTAGCACTGTGACTAACAGCATATTTTTTCTGTCCGATTCTGCGCTAGAGGACACAGAATGCAATCACTTTACAAACTGGAAAGCTCAGAACGTGAATTCTTTAAATGGGATGATGGGCCTTCAGTAAGCCCGTAAATGACGTTTTGTGTGCGTCTTGAAGGATACTTTACAGTGATTTTATCTTCTGTTACTGAAAAGCCATAAATCACGCATTTCATTCAATAGCTCTCGCAAGAAAAAAAAAAAGCGACACTATTACAGCTGATTGACTGCGATTGTTTTAGACCTTGCACATATCTTCACTATACGTCACTCCATATTACGCCCTTTTAGTTGTCCACGATTCAAAATGATATGGCTATAAGAATACCGACACTTTACACACCGGTCGTCGGACAGCAAGTTTTGAAGACTGACAACCAAACATGAACAAAAGAAAAAAAAAAGAGAACAAAGACTTGAACTGTCCACGTTTGTTTCTACCGCTACCTAACTGAGCCACGTCAACGCCATTTACCGCCATGACCTGGAAAACATTGATTAAGGCTCGACGCGCGAAAGGCCGGTGAAGCAAAATGGCAATTAGCGAAGAATCGCAATCGCCATCCACCGTGGGCGGGCGGGGCACGCGGCGAAGCTATCTGCAAAGCAGCGCATGCCGCGCACGCAGCCCCTATACATTCGAAACGACTCTCTGCCATTGAGCAGCGCTGCGGACAACGGAGCCGATCTGTCCGGATTGGATGATAGGAAGCCAGAGTTACGCGGGCGAGCGTACACAGCTATCCGATCGGAACGTTGTTTATGCCTCGTTACGAGCAAGGAGACGGGCCGTATTTTCCGAGACAAATTCCGAAGCTGACTTGTTGTTAGAAGATCGTACGAGCTTCTGCATGGCGGCGGCTAGTGCTCTTCAGATGACGACAAGAACAAGGGTT
The DNA here is from genome assembly GCF_055883805.1 of Amblyomma maculatum. Classification (NCBI taxonomy): domain Eukaryota; kingdom Metazoa; phylum Arthropoda; class Arachnida; order Ixodida; family Ixodidae; genus Amblyomma; species Amblyomma maculatum. Next base: position 76,716,614 of record NC_139347.1, read on the forward strand.
GAAATCTGAGTATCCCAGGAAACAACATCAGCAACTGTTTTTTTTTTTTACCTTATGCATTTGGACTTTCATAAACGCATGCACGCACCTAATTAATACATGCAACACTCCTGAGTGCTGAAGCAGCTATAGGCTGGGTTTGATTACGACGTCTTATCAGCACAGGTAATTGAGACCAATAACTGATTGTTATTGAAGCACTAGGCGCATTACATAGTCGTTTTATTCAGGGCATATTATATGGCACGTGTGTATAGTAGAGGCCGAGTTTGTGCGTGTCGTCTGTACCTAACGCTAAAAGGGTACTCTGTGGTGTTACAGTAGTTCAAACTTTCACCTTGCAGAGCCACATTTGCATTTACTTTAGAGGGGCGGACAGATTGATCGGGTAACTGAAATCGCGGCAATAGCGGTTGAGGACACGAAGCGTCTCAACTGGTCAAATCGTACCGGCGTTTAGAAATCTACTCCCCCTTGCCGATGCGCTTGTTCTAGAAATATATATATATATATATATATGTGTGTGTGTGTGTGTGTGTGTGTGTGTGTGTGTGTGTGTGTGTGTGCGTGCGTGCGTGTGCGTGTGCGTGTGCGTGCGCGCGTGCGTGTGTGTGTGTGTGTGTGTGTGTGTGTGTGTGTGTGCGTGTGTGCGTGTGCGTGTGCGTGTGCGTGTGCGTGTGCGTGTGTGTGTGTGTGTGTGTGTGTGTGTGTGTGTGTGTGTGTGTGTGTGTGTGTGTGTGTGTGTGTGTGTGTGTGTGTGTGTGTGTGTGTGTGTGTGTGTGTGTGTGTGTGTGTGTGTGTGTGAAGCGCAAGCGAGGTTCAGCGCGCCTGTTCGCTTCCGTGGCAGATGGCCGATGATGCGATCGGCAAAACTCATATCTGCGTGTACAGCGTGCGGCATCAGAAAGCGCATTACCGGAGTGAAAAGAAGAAAACAAAAAATCGGAAACCAAGACTGAGCATGGCCTAAACCCGGAGAGCTCGTATGGGGATTCGGGGGTTGCGGGCAAAAAAGAAAGCGCGGAGAAAAGGAAAAAAAGAATCAGGAGCTGAATATGAGATGGCGCGCATATATACGCATATCCGCGCCAAATCTGTATCGTGCGCTCCACCTCGCACGGGACAACCACCATAATCGCGCGCATTTTCCGTGCGATCGCCCGCCGTCCGCGAACGCAAGAGTGGCGGTGCTTTAGGCGAATCGTCCCGACACATGGTGCTCCGCAAACCGCGGGCGGCCAACCATCATTTCCATGCGAATAAGTTTTCTCCCTTCATCCTCCTCACACCGCTAGTGCTTCCCCCTACTTTCCCCTGCCCCTCTTCCTCTCGTGTCTCTCACTGCCTTGCTCTTCTGCTGATCTAGGCGGTATTATATACAGGGTGTGCCAGGGACTATGGAACGCCGGCACCGTAGGAAACGTTAATGCAAGACGCGAGAGAGAGGAAAACATCAGTCGGCACTGCCAGGCCTGCTGCTGTTTCGCGTCATGTAAAAAAGAGACGGCGTAGGGATCGCCCTTCCCGCCGCGCCGCGGGACATCGGACGCCAACCATAAAACGCCCGGAGGCGAGACGGGCGCCCAAGGCGGCTTGCACGCTGGCCAGCTACTGGCATATCTCCACCGCTTCACGCGCTGGCGCTGTTTTCCTCGCGGCTGCCAGCTACCCCGGCTCGAGCCGGTTTTTTGACAAATAGAGAAACTCGATACTCGAGAAGGAAGACGACGGGAATATCGTCAGAACCGCCTCGCACGGGGACACCATTCTCCCTGTATCCCCAACATCATACTCCCCTCTTCTCCTCCCACCTCCACCCCGGCCTGCCCGTCGCTCCTTTTGCTTCTCCCAACCTCTCATCTTGCGCGTTTACCCACTTCTAAGCTCACTTCGCGCGGTTCGGTCCGTTTATCTGGCTCGATTTTTACATCTCCGACACTTCCTTTCGTTTTGTTTTTGCTTAGAAACTCTCAAATCTCACAATCGTTGCCGCCGTTACATTTTTGTAAGTCCAGTAGGTGTCGCTCTCTTTTTCAGCGCCACTCTCTCCCTCTCGTGTATCTGGTCTCTTCGCCTTGTGAAACCCTGGTGTGGAAAAAAAAAAGAAAGTATATAACTTAAGCGAAATAACTTCGTGTTTTTCCTCCGGTCTCAAGCTTTCTTTCTTTCTTTTCTTTTTTTTTTATCAGCGCGCTGTTTTGTTTCCCTGAAGCGACCCGTGTTCGAGCTGCGCTTTGAGGGAATACTGTGCGGAAAACCGCCGCCGCCGCCGTCTATCATATAGTGGGTAACCCGACTCCGACGCAGCAGTGGCTTGCTGCTGTGGCGGCGACGTGACAGATGCTCGCTCGACCCTGGCGTGTGTGCGTGCGTGTAGGAGCGTCGGTTACATGTGTTCACCCGAAGGGTGTCGCCGGTGTTCTCGGGAACAGCGAGGTTTACTGTCAGGTCTCTTCTTTGCCGCCCCAAATTACTTATCGCGCATTTTAGCCGTCATGGGAAGTGATCGGGCCGTTGAAAGAACGAGTCCGCGTCCGCGGGGTACATAGGAAGCGACCCAAGTTCATAGCGTCGTTAGTTTGTCTAGGTGTCTAAAGAAAGCAAGAAATATTCAAGACATGTTTCGATATTCTATATTTCGTATGTTATTACCGCAACAACGGAGCGTAGTTACATATATATCGATGTCGTTGTGATGTGCAAAAAGAGCAGGCACAATCGTATCCGAATCATTGCATGTTGATCTCTAAATTATCGCGCTGTTATCTCTCCTTATATGCACCGCCCACGTTAACATGCTAGTCACATTAAGACAATTCTTTCTGATTTTCAAACACACACACACACGCACACGCACGCACACACACACACACACACACGCGCGCACGCACGCACGCACGCACACACACACACACACACACACACACACACACACACACACACACACACACACACACACACACACACACACACACACACACACACACACACACACACACACACACACACACACACACACACACACACACACACACACACACACACACACACACACACACACACACACACACACACACACACACACACACACAAACAAACAAACAAACTACTTATGTACAGCGCTAATTGCCCCGCTGTGCCGGAGTTCCCGGGCTCGAACCCGACTCGGCGGCTGCGTTTCGATGGAGGCGAAACGAATTGGCGTCCGTGTGCTGTGCGTTGTCAGCGCACGTTAAAGATCCCCAGGTGGTCAAAATTATTCCGTAGCCCTCCACTACGGCTCCTCTTTCTCACTTTCCACTTTCACTCCCGCCTTCCTCCCTTCCCTTACGGCGCGGTTCAGGTGTCCACAGAGCAAGTGTGACAGATACTGCGCCTTTCCCTTCCTGTGAATGAATTGTTGTGTTACAGCGCTAATTGTACTTCTGCCTAAACCGACACTGCCCCGCCGGGGTGGTGCAGTGGTAAGACGCCCGACTACTGTGCCGGAGTTCCCGGGTTCGAACCCGACCACGGCGGCTGCGTTTCGGTGGAGGCGAAACGAAGTGGCGTCCGTGTGCTGTGCGATGTCAGCGCACGTTAAAGATCCCCAGGTGGTCGAAATTACTCCATGGCCCTCCACTACGGCTCCCCTTTCTCTCTATCCACTTTCACTCCCACCTTCATCCCTTCCCTTACGGCGCGGTTCAGGTGTCCACAGAGCAAGTGTGACAGATACTGCGCCTTTCCCTTCCTATGAACCAACCAACCAACCAAACCGACACGAATGTGCTCTAATTCAGTGCGCTATATTCCAGTTCCCTCAAGTTGGGTGCTCCAATTTAAATCTACTCTATTTTAAGACCAAGTTCCTATGTGCGAGGCTGTGTTCCATAAGTACAGACACATTGAAGAGCTGAAGTATGATAGGGTCATTATCCCACTTTAAAAATACAAGACAGTCTTAAATCGTCATTGGTTATAACAGCATCACTCGCATTACAGCTCCTAAGAAGGCGTGTTTAACCACACCCATCAGTTCGGTTTGTTTTACAGCGCCATTCAATGGAAGACAGAAAAGAGTATCTACTCGAAAAGTGCTATACTTCCGCCATCTTCGAAGCGAATCACGAAGAAAACGGCCACACGTTAGCGAGCTCTATCTTTGGGAGCTCCGTTGCCTGTTCGACGACTTTCGAATACGCTTTCAGGAACAGCCCCGTTCCGCTGCGGAGAGCTGTACATGCGTTGGCCTGAGCAAGAGTTATGGCTAAGAAAACTCGTTCCTCGACGCAAAAGCATCACTCACGTTCGTCCTTCGCCCAGTGAGAAGCGCGCAGTCTCGTGCCAGAGATATCCGTCTCGGCACCACCATCGGAAATGACAAAGTGCGGGCTAAGTCTCCATCCACGCCCCGTCTTCGGCGAGGCGCGAAGCGCAAAATCAAATAAGCCCTCACCGCTGAGCAGAACGCAGTGGGCCCGGAAACACTCGGCGGCTAGCCGCCGCAGGGGCCTCTCCGTCCGGAAACACTAACACCACGGCATGAAAGATGAACGCTGAGAAAAGGAGTAGAGATTTCGATTCCCCTGCGCACGTAGAGGTGCCGTTTTTTCCACTGTATTGGGCGAATGAGCAATGGGCAGATCGTTAAGAGTTTCGCAAAAAAAAAAAAAAAAAAAAAAAAAAAAAAAGATATCCTGACAGCTATTCAGATGTCAGTGCACGTTAAAGAGCCCCGGTGGCCGAAATTTCCCGAGTCGCCTGAGTCGCTTTTAAACCCAACAAACCAAAGCAGACCAAACCGGAGAAAAAAAAAAAAGGAATTTGCGATCATCACGACAATTACGACCGTCATTAGACAAACTACCTCTCCTGCGGAATAAACGCCCGGCTAACACTGTCCGGTACCAGCTGCAACACCCTTAATCCAGCAAACTTCTTAATCTCATCGGTCCACGTGACTCTCTTGCCTGCCCGCGTTAAGCTTGCCTTCCCATTTCCCTGAAGGCTCATCTTGCGTTCGCATTACATGCCCTGCCAATGTGTTTTCTTCATGATTTTGAATGGGATGTCATTTGCTTGCGCTTGTACTCTTACCCATTCTGCTCGCTTCCTGTCTGTTAAGTTACCCCCCTTAATTTTCCTCACTGTAGATCACTGCATTGTTCTAAACTGAATTCCCAGCTTTTTCAAGTTTTTGCTTGACAGGCGGGTACTAGCAAGATACCGCAAACACACTTTCTTCTTGAAGGATGCTAGCAAGCTGATATTCATGACCTGAGGCCGGCCAAACGCCCTCCAGCCCATTTTTATTTTCCTATCGATTTCGCTCTCATGGAATGAATCAGCTGTTACTACCTGCACTAAGTAAACGTGTTATTCGACAACTTCCAATGCATTGATGCCTGTCCTGAATTGTTGTGCCCTTCCGAGGCTAGTAAACCATATCATTTTTTTCGCATTATTTTAGACCATTTGCTATTACTTACTGCCCAGGTCGTCGATCCAATCTGTCCCTGCATTACTTACCAAGATGATGTCATCAGAGCATATCATGCTTGGGTATAGTTAACTAACTTTACTCCACATCTCTTCCGAAAACATACCTCGATATACCACTCGCAAACACGCGGTTAATAGTATCGGAACAACCGTGTCTTCATGCCTGACACCTTTCCTCATTGGGATTTTGTCGTTTTTCCTGCATGGGGATGGTTACGGTGGGTGTAGCGCCGCTGTAAGTAAGTTTAAGTGCATTTATACTGTAATTGATAATATTCCCACCGATAGTTCCACGAGAAATGTACTTTCGGAAGGCATGTGTCCAGTAAAACACTAAATATCTTATTCTTCGGGAAAAATAGGACGCAGCTAAGGAAGGTAAGCGAAATCAGTGCAGGCGGTTAGATAATACGCTAATAATAGCATGGTACTGATCGCTGCAGCGTGGTAGAAATAATTAAAGAGCTTTAGAACAGGGTATTTTCCTCGCAGCAGACGACACGAAGCCGAAGGTGATGACAACAAGCACAACTTCGACAATGTCCCGTGCTTTTTCTAAGAACAACTGTTTATTCTTAGAAGTTTTCAAACTGCATCTCTATGTATACTTCTTTCCTTTGAAATCTAAACACACCCATGCATGCAATTACAGTCATCAACGTTGCTTATTATGTCACTGCTGACGGTAGCCTTTAACGTGCGACGTACGCCTCCAGTACTCGTGGTCAATTAAAAAAAGTGTCAATGCTTGCAAGTCCATGTCATCGAGAAATCTTGATCATAAAGAGTAATAAACGCTGCATGCTAGGCATTTGTAAGGAGCCGATGCTACTTGATATCTTAAACTATATATATATACACACAACGTTGAATTTTTAATTTTAGAATATTGAGCAGATTGGATCGACAAAGCCCCAATTTGATATTGCTGAACTGCTGCTCTATTTAACACTGCCACTTTTGCGTTACTGATGTGTCACTGGAATGACACTGATGTGCAACTAATGTGCCGTTATGTGCCACTGATTTGTGTCTGACGTGACATTGCTGCGCTACTAATGTGTCGTTATGTGCTACTGATGTGTCGCTGATGTGCTGTTGATGCGTTATCGATGCGTCACCGTTTGCACTGCCGTGCAAAAGGTAGTCAATTGAAGTTAAATAGGTGTTCTCTGAAAGGCGTATTTTTCGGTCTGAACTTCCGGACTCGAACCAAAATCAGATTGAAGGCATCGTGGACACAATTAGCCACGGGAACAAATAATGACTTAAAAGTAAATGCCGGCACATAGACCAGTGCTGTAGGCCTATCAGCCGCAGTGAGTTAGTTGCGTAAGGCGTGGTAGACAACGTTCGCAAGGAAAGCCGCAAGTTATACACCGAACAACACGGTATACACTACGCGAAGCCAGATCCGAATTCTGAAAGCACTGAAAGCTAAAGACAGCGCACGCACACTAAAGGGGTGAACCGACTCACGAGATAACGATATATATATTTTTCCAGAAGAGTGCATTTTGACCAACGAGAGGGGGCGGAGAGCGATAAAAAATATTTGGCTGAGTGAGGAAATCCCGCGTATTTGCACTTTGAGACGATGGCTTCCCCGGAGGTGGCGCGAAATGCACCGCCACCGCGCGGCGACGGATGTGCTCGGGCAGAAAGAAATCATTTTTCATTCCGACAAGAGAGCCTCCTTTCTCGGAGTATAAAAAACATACTGGGGGCAAAGCGTAGGTAAAAAAAAAAGAAAAATATCTTCCGCGGAAGTGGATGCACGTGGCCCTTTCCGCAGTACTTTCGAGCATTGCAGCGCAGCACACGAACCAGACACAGTGTGCTCTCGCGTGCGCGTACGTGCATATGTTTTATCGCAATTTTCTCCTATCCGCATAATTGAAGGTCTGCCTTGGTCTCTATCATTGTCGTAAACAGCCCTCCGGGGATGCTATTCTCATTAACGTTTTTAATGGTACAGTAACGGGTTCAGTGAGGCAGCAATACCGCTTTGGTTCTGATACACCACGGCAAATATTATTTCATACCACGTGTGCCATAAACACCTTCAAACGACTCGCGTATTTGAGGATTTAACGGATTAAGGCTCAGTGCAGACAAATAGATCAATAGGGCACTACATGCTTATCACAAGGAAGACTAGTAAAAAATGGAAGCTTTATAAGCTGGAAAGGACTGAAAAATGAAATGCAGTTCGCCACTCCCAGCCTCTTTTACATCAAAATGCGGGCATCAGGCATTAAACTGTGAATGCGTGATGCTCTACTACATCGCCATTACATTCACAGCGACAGAAGACCGTCATTTGCGATGAGGACATTAAGAGGTTCAATCAAGAAGCGGGGAGATTTTTAAATACAATTTTCTCGATGGTGGATGGGATATTGGCTTTCGGACAAATAGCAGTACACCGAAAAATAGGCTGACAGTAAATTGAGAACGATGACTGCATGGAGTAGTTATCAGTCTTTCTTCAAGCTTACTTTCATGAAGCTAATGAATTAGCAACGCAGTGAGATGACAGTGAAGTTAGATTCTAGTGTCTGCATAGAAGAATCACTCAGCGGCGTCTTAAATAATAATATAGCTGCTGACATCCTATGTTCAAATTGTATTAGCACACCAAGATACTTTGTTGGGCGAGTTGGTACTTATTCATCATTAATATTAATGCAGCAGGTGAACCCAGGGGTTGTTTCACGTGACTGTTTCGTTTTCTTCATGTTTGTTTTTCTGGGCCTTGGAGTAAACGGCTTAGGCTTAGTTGTCAGTCAGTGCATGTACTGTGGCTTTCTTGTTTCTTGTCCCTTGTCTTCGTGTTCGCGCTGTTTATATTAATGATGTATTAGCACAGTTGACTCAGAAGTGCAGCCGCTCGCCACGGAAACGTCGAAGGCGAGGAGGGAGGACGGCGATGCCTGTAAGATCTTTTAACGTTGAACGCGTTAGACGAGAGGTTTTGGTGCCGGACTAAATAAATGTATTTCATCCTCCGCCAGATTTTCTACTTCCTAGAATTTGGCCTTCCGTAGGCGCCGTCACGACGGTCGCGTGTAAAACATTTGTGAGCCTACGTGATGACAGTATGCATTTCCTTGAGCGTCTGGTTGCACTGCCGTGTGCCAGATTCTTTTGGCAACAAATATAAAACCAGTGAAACTAATTGGAGGCTTAATAAATTATTCATCTCTCGCCCCGCTAGAGCAGGTTTCGTGCATATCAGTATTTCCTGTACGCTGCACTAAACGTTATATGTTATGAAAAAGCAAGAAACTCGCAGATTTGGTGCCAGCAGTAGTTTCGAAGATATATGAAAAAGGTCGCCACACGACGTTTATTCAGATAAGTTGCATGTGAGTAATCAATGCACACATTTCAGTAAAGAAGCTGATTAAAATGAACGCCAAGTTTTTTTTTTTTTTTTTTTTTTTTATTTTATGTGCCTTGAATCAAGACGACGCTAGTGTAGGTCGCGATATCGCCTGTGTACCTCGTGAATAAGGAAATGGAGCGAACAACAACGCCAAAAAGAATACTCACCTCTCGTTCGCTGTTCTTCGGAAAGCTGCTTCTCAAGGCTCTCCCGCATATTTCGTTCTCTCAGTACTTCCATCTTGAGCTCGGCTGCAGGGGAAGGAGAAAAAGAGAAAGCGGAAAACAATATTATCACAGTTCTGCCTAATCTGCGAAAAGAAATTTCATTGTGTCCCTCTATTTTGCCAGCATGGCAGTGATAAGAGGGCTACGACGTTGGCACAAAGCACCGAACGCAGGTCTTTTGATTTTCAAAACACCTCTGAAGCTGCAATCAATGCGGTGCACCGCGGTACGACGTTTTCCGCAGCTGTGGAAGTTACCACTGACGGCTATGAAACCGCGAAACCTACAAAGTGCAACATCAATACTCATTATGAATTGAGTATTCTGGAAGCAAGTACTTGGGTGCCAACCATATACGTTCAAGCGGCCCTTCTCTCTGGTTTTTTTTTTTTTCGTTTTTTAATATCTCGCAGTCCTTGCCAGTCAGAGCAAGGCGCTCCTGTGAATGCCATCATTAATCTACTCCAGCCTATAGCGTCGGCACGCTCGCTTCACCAGGAAATGCTTTCTCTCTCTCTCTCTCTCTCTCTCTCTCTCTCTCTCTCTCTCTCTCTCTCTCTCTCTCTCTCTCTCTCTCTCTCTCTCTCTCTCTCTCTCTCATGACTCTCATTTTTTCAAGAGCTCGGTGCTCGCAAACTTGCAAAGGCGGACATATATCGTAGATTGCGAAAAATCTGCATCTATATATCTCACAACACCAATACGCCACAACTGAATCCATTGGAATGCACGGCGTGGTAGCAAGAAGGAGGCGATCTGCCTTTCATCCCCTCTTTCTGTAAATGATTTTCGAGCGCGATATCTCAGCTGCACCAACGCTAAGACAATTCCGGCAGGCCTTCGGTGGGAGCTTCCCGCGCGAGATGGAGCCAGCAGAAAGCGCGGGCAACTAAAGGGGCACGGCCCTTCCACAACCGCCAGAAAACCCAAACGACTGCGAATCACGCCTTTTACACATTCGCTCCGCAGCGGCCACACAAGCCGGAGAGAAAGTCCATCATTATCGTACGCCGCGTTTTCAATATCGCACGCACTCCCTATTCCTCCCTCAGGGCACCACTCAGAAACAGTTACAGGCCATAAAACAGATCGACCTGGAGGACGTCTTCGGCGCGGGTGGCTATAGCGGAATGAAGACAAACCGACGCAGGGCGCCAGATAAAGAACGCGGAAAAAAAAAATAAAATAAATGAACGATTCCCCGGGAGAAGAAGGCACGGGTGAGCGGCGGAATCAGTTACGACCCTTCGCCGGAGCGCATGAGAGTCGGTCGCGTGCCCCCCTCTGCGTTGGATCGCGGACCGGCGTTCTTCGCAAATGCATTCGTCGCACGCAAACTTCCCGCGCCAGCTCGGTCGTGCGCGCGCGATCTGTCTGGCGGTGCTGCTCGAGCGGTCGCCGTCTCGACTGGGGCCTGCCCTTTTCAATCGAAACAATGAACCGCCGTGCACGACTCGGGCCCAAGCCTAGGTTCCGACGCGAGCTGCCTACACCCCCCCCCCCTCCCCCCTTCGCCCCCATTCCCCCCTCCGCGAACCTTTGGTCCTAGGCAGGGTCTCTCTGTGGACCAATAACCGTAATTGCGAGGAAATCGAAAGTTCTCCCTCTCTAGATCACGCGGTGCATAATACCACGCCCGAGATAAGGGTGCGCACAAGGCGCTCAATCGTGCGACGTTTCATCTTGTCCGAGGTCGTTTGTCCTCCTTTGTTATGCGCGCGCGCCTGAGATACGCGCCGGTTTGTCTCCTCCTTCGACAAGAACGTGGGCAGCCCTATGGGAGTGCGCAGGAGCCGTTGAACAAGGCACATAGCATCCTCTGCGAATGGAATGCGTTTTTGATGTATGTTTTTTTTTTTATGTATGGATTATATGTTGAATAAAGCAAACTACTCTTCTTCTAACACGTGTATTTGGCAACAATAACCTCCGCTGGAACCGCGCTCACTAGTTGGAAGTTATTTGTTCTTTAGGATCATTAACGTTCTGAGCTCCGGCTAGGAATATCAATTTTAACGCATAACCCAGAGTAACAGATCTTAAAGGTCACATAGACAACCCCCTTTTTTAAGCGACCCAACTTCAAGGAGCTTCCTCCAGGCGCATCGTGAATCTCCAGGCCCATCTGAGGGCTACCTGTGCACCATACTCTTCCCATAAGGCGAGAGATGTGCCCGCCCACGTTCGGATTTAAGCGCGAACCTTTTCATTCGTTTTTTTTTTTTTCATATCATTCTGCAAGAGCGCTTTGCCACGGTTTACCTACGGTCTTATTACAGTACCGTGAGGAAGCATACGTGCCCTCAACGCCACACAGCAGCCGGAGTCTTCAGCGTCACGCGCGGACACGAGCATTTCCTCGTACAGGGCGCGTGAGCACGCTTGTGAGTGGAGCATTGGTAATGCTTCCACGTGCCTCGCACCTCACGCGCATGCGCGTGCGACCAAATCTCTCCAGCCAAGAGATTCAGAACGTAGCCCGGACGAACATTATTAAAACGTAAGAATGACTGGCTTTCTTGAAGGGGCCGCACGGGCTCGCACGCTCGCAAGATGTGTGGGTCGCGGACCGTTGGCGCTGATGTGCTTGATGACTACACGGCAGCTCCGCGCAAGACGTCACGTCTGACAGCGCCCGCGGTACGTGACACAGTCGGAGCCGATACAACGTCTGCGCGATACTGATAGCGGCGGCCAACCGGGGAAATAACAATGGACGCACGTCTCGTCCTTGGTCCGGGCCCACTCACGACCGAAATCAGTTCACGTCTCGGCTGCGCGGCTCATGCGGCGGTTTCCTTATATCCGCGCTTGTCGAACACAATGGTCCAGTGGGAGCGCAGAGATGACACGCCCCTGATGGCTGAGCTCGGCTGCGGTGTGGGCCTTCCCGGTGTGCTCGGCTATATTCCCCGCACTTATGTCTCGAAGCGTGATCTCTGCGTGGCTTCGTTAATGATGACGGTTCTCAAGATTATGACAACGAAATGCTTTGTAAACAGCCAGATCCCGCGTTAAGAAATAGTGCGCACATACGGTCGATGCACAGTTGCAGCGTTGCATGCACTGTTAGCGCTAATCAGTAGCAAGGTGTTGGTTCAAAACAACAGGATATTTAATGAGCATGTAGGTGATCCTCCGAGGTATTTCATCAATCTCCGTATACTGCTAGGCATAATTACAGCGAAGGGTCGTCTCACAGTGTAAACGAGCTATTGTTGAGCAAGAATGGATTCTAAAGTTTGAATATTGCAGGAAGGACGATAAACTCACTGTGAGCTTTGAGGACTTCCTTTCTAAGTGGAGCTGGTGGTCTACAGCAGTGGTGGTTTAGTTAACTGGTGAAATGTTTTGTTTGTGCCATGAAGAATGAGAGCAATAACCAGTACCGGCTTTCTCGCTAAACATTACGTTCGCCTGACCAATCCCGCCTTTAACACATAACCCATCCCCCCCCCAAACAAAAAAAATATTTTTAACTGCTATTACTACTAGCGGTCAGTGGCTAGATAAAACGATCCAGATCTAAAAGAATAGGAGAAGGCCACTGCAGATCGCTAGATTGTATTGTGGCCTCTCATAAAAATAAACAAACAAAGCAAATTTCCATTTAGCTGTTCGTGTGCAGGAGAAAAGCACGCATTTTTCTTTCACTCAAGCCTCCACTGTTCCTTTTAACCTAGCCTTTGTACCAAGAGGGAAAAAAAAAGAGAGAAAAGACCTCCTTGACTAATCTATATTGATCGAAATATGCTCACCCATTTGTATGCAGTGTAAATAAAATTAATTTACGTTGAGATCAATTAACGTTAGTAAAAATTCAAGGGATTATTACTGAGATACATCCCTCATTAGCTGCGAAATATGCTCCAAGTGAAACAGCGTACCCTATTTGAATCTGTAGACCTTCATATCCTGCATGAGCATAGCAGAAAGGTTGTAATACCTGCAACGTTCGTGGGACATTGCTTTTGGAGAGCGTTTAGGGTGCGCCTTACTATTTCTTTCCCTTGATCAACGCACGTGTTTTATCAAGCGCCTCGAGGTCGAAGAAGTAGAAAACAAAAAGCTCGCTGATTTTGATTGAACCCATGTCTCTGGAACTGGTTTGGCATAACCCAAGAGTTGTCGTGAGAGCAGCCGACGTTGCCCCGCACTTCGCGTTACCAGGCGCCCAGAGCGCCATCTGCAACGCGCGACGCTAGAGGGCGCGCACCGAGAACATTACGCGTACAAATGTGTGCCGAGCAGAAAACTGCTCGCTCGCGAGATCGTTCAGCGGAAGCATCGCAAATCTTACGCCGCGCAGGCGACCTAAATCGGCTCATTACGCCTAACAACATTGGGGCACGAATCGGCTCTGCTCCCTACGTCTAGCCTAACGCACGGACGCGCATATCTCTCCATATCGCTCTTTCCCCCCTCTCTATACGGTGCCCAGAAGTTCTGCAGTTAGCCTCGACAGCGTTTCGCATGATTTAGCAGCTCCGTTTGGGCCGGCCGCGAAAACCACATCAAGCGCAGACGAAAGAGCAAAACGCACTGGAGAGATGAAGGAGGCAAGAGAGCTGCTACCGTCTGCGAACGGAGACCCGAAGCAAGAAGCGCAAAGGTTATGCGGGCCCGAAAAGGAAACGTCGGTGATTGCGAAAGGCCACTCGCATAACTGCACAAGGTTTGCGATAGTAAATACACCGCTGGTCATCAAAGAAACAGGATACACAGCTTGGAGGAGAGAAGAAAGATAAGTAACGAATAGGCTGCATTAAGAGGCGGCGGGTGCGCGCGAAAACGAGCGCAGCGGACACGTGGAGTTCGGTTACTGCTGCAGGCTGGCTGCGGACTCGTATGGCAGCAGCAGTGTATGTGCGCTCTCGTGTTCGCTTGTAACCGCCTGGCAACCGGCACCGGACCGACGTTGCATGCTTGAGCGACTGGCTTATTAATCTAATGAGCGTCATTTCGCGGCGGAAAAGGGGGAAGCCCGTGTTTGATTTCATCTTCGGGGGAAGGGGGGAGGGGGTCGAGAGCGAGGTCAGAAATTTAGTTAAGCCGCAATCATTTCGAGCATTTTTTTTTTTTTTTTTTTGGTATCGCGCTCATCTCAGGAACGAATTAAACACTGGGCAGACGGCCAAGGGAGAAACGACGACGAGAAGCAGTCGGTTGAATGAAGAGAAGAAACGCATAAGCCAGGGAAGGGCAGGTTCACTTTCGCTTTTAACGAAATTACGGGCACATTGAGATGTGGATCCAAAGCAGGAGGAGCTGAAGGAGGCAGCGGAAACCGAGAGAGTGAAGCAGCGGTAACAAGGGTTAATAAAGAATATCAAATAATGATACATAGAAAAATAAATGGAAGAGCGAACAGGAGCAGACGAACTTTTTCCGCTTCGCGGACCATTGTTCGAGCCTTGACTGGGAACTCGTCGAGCGCTCGCACAGCAAAGCCGTCTTGTGTGAGGAAGGATTATTTCTTGGGGCGAAAATCGCCGACCTTTCCGAGCGGTGACAGCCGTAAGGGATCGGCGTAGCGCTAAGTGAATTAGGCGCACCGTCGTACAATATGCGAGTGATTATTTGAAGCGTTACCGGGAAACCGAAGCTAATTACGTAGCTTCTGCGCAACGCATCTGCCTGTATAAATTCGCGCCCGAGTAGGCTTTGAGTATAACGTTCGCTACCGTTTGATTAGACTGTGACTGCGGAAAGCGTATATACGCTTATGGTGTTGGGCACTTTCAGTTCATTTTTTCCTGTGCGTATAACTCGTTTTCCTACTTTGTATGACCGTGCCATTGTTGGAAAATTACGAATCCATAATTGTTTCGCGTGTTCGTGGGGCACTCCCAATTTGATTAAATTGATATTAAATGGCCAAGTAACTAGCGCCTTTTAACCTAATCGTCCACACGTCCTTACGCCGCCGCGATTGAGGCCATTTTCAGACATGCTGAACACGCAAGTACTTGACTAAATGCAGTGACACAGTGTGTAAATATAGCTTTATTGACGAGCTCGACTCTGCGTCCGTCCCTATGTCTATAGTTTATTGCCTAGTTAGAAATGAAAGGATGCGAAGCCAGCACCTCTCGGCATCGGATGCAGACGTAAGACAGCTTTGTGCAGTTCGGAACGACTTGGGTGCTGTCACTTTAACGATAAGGTTCCCTCTCGCAACTAAATACACGGTAGCCATCAAGTTTACAGCTTACGAGACACTAACTTTTGTTCCACACATGTTTTCCAGCCACACAAAGGAGGGTTGTCGTTCTAGATTGGAAACATTCTTCTTTCCCTCGGATAATCACACGAAGTTAAAACGTAACCTCCTTTCCTGCACCAGTATACTTCCTGCCAAGGGGACCAGGAAAAAGCGGAAGCAAGAAGCGTCGCTACGTCGGACGCCTTTTCCGTACGCGTCATTCAAGTTCAAATTGACGACCGGAGGCCGAGAAATCTGACGCTGCTGAAGAGATGCAACGGGAGCAATTCACGCTCCAATACTCTTCCCGCATACTTAACGAGAATCCCCAGAAAGACAAGCAGAGGTGCGGAGCAAGAAGAAAGAGCGGCTTTTCACAGAGTCCTGGGCTCTGCGGCGTTTTCCGCAAACGAGATCGCAGGAGGCGCGAAAGCCTCCCTCATCAGGCAAAAATCTCGAGTGGCGAGCCGTCGCCGCACGGCACCAACGAAAAATGACAGCGGTCGGCGCGAGCGTGCCGCCCATAAAAGACGGGACGAGCGAGGACGACCTGAAGCCTGCCAGACCAGAGATCACCGCCTCTCTCTCAGCACCCTCCTTCCCCATCAATATGACGCCTCTCAGCGCGAGCTTGCCTCGCGCTCTGTGTCGCGTTAAGCATGAGGAGGAGGACGAGGAGGAGGGAGGAGGAGGAGGAGAAAGCTGAGAGACGGAGAGTACGGAAAAACCTCGGACCCCTTTATTAAAAGTCGTAAACTACGAGGTCGTAGTCGGGACGAGGGGGGCGAGGTATGGAAACGAAGAGCACGTCGTGCCGTTCAGCCCGGTCCACACGTTGTCTTATTTGCCGCAGCGACCACTCTCTCGTTCAAGTTTTGCCCCCAACAAGCGCAAGACGCTACTCCGCAATTCGCTTTCCAGGGCCCTTGGAATCATTTTCGGCACAGAGGCGGCGACGATACCACACACCTCTCCTAGCTCACCGTCGCGGAACAGCGCACAAAATTGTCTTCAAGCGTGGAGCCGACCGCACAACCCTTTCAGCAATGCTCGCTCTAAAGAAACAAAAGTGCGTGCGGCAGATAGAGAGAAGGAGAGATCTCGACTGCCCCTTGGGTGCTCGGAGGTACTCCGCTCTCTCGCCGTTCGCATACAGAGGGGAGTAAAAAGACAGTCCTCGTGCAGTGTTAGTTATTGCTCAGGATTTAGGTGAGCCTAGCGATGGCTGTAATTAGAGGGCAGTGATGAGGACCACGCGGGAGCGTTGCTTGCCGCGAAAGTTTCTGCTACTGTTTCATTTCTCCAAGAGAACAAACGAGTGGCTTTGTTTTCACACCCTATAGAGACGTATACGTTCTCTGCAGGGTAGTGAAAGAATGGGCTGCCGTTTTTAGAAGCGTAGCTGACTTGATAATACTTAGGAGCCAGTTATTCAAATGCATTATGTGATCCACATCACACTCAGATTGTTGTTTAATGTCATTAGGAGCTCATCGGGGCTAAAAGAGACGTGCGCCATTATGCCTGGCAGAAGTAGGTAAGGTATGGTGAAACAAATAAGAATGGATAAAAGGAAAGTGGCAGGTGTAAAGAGGAGATAAAATATTTCTCACGTCCGTGCATATGAAGTTAATTCAATTATGGATAATTATTAAAACGCGAAAAGTAAGAATTTTGCAACGTGCTATCGTGTATCAACGCTTAGTGTTAGCATAACCAGCCGTACGCAGTTTCTTTTTTCTTCTTTTTTTTTTTTCAGTACCTTTCTTAAAATTGGAAAACTGGATGCCAAACTCATTCACGTTGCAAATGCACATGAGATACCCTAACTGCACAAGGAAACCACTATCTAGCCTCTAGTTAAAATAAAAATATAAATTATGAAGTTTGCTTTTGGCTGAAACAGCATGCAAACTGAGTATGCTCGTTAAGGGAGCGAATGATTATTATTTGGGCTTGTATCAAATTTCTTGCGACTTCATTAGGTCCAGTGAGTAGCATAACAGTGTTGTGGTTAGAGTACGAAAGCTTCCGTTCCTTACTGGCACATCGTCCTCAATAAACGTGCCATTACGTGCACATGTCGTCTTTTCAACCTTAACTAAAGTTGGCGGCGTGAATGGTTATTATTTGGGCTTGTCTCAAATTTCTTGCGACTTCGTTAAGTCGAGTAAGTAGCATAACAGTGTCGTGTTTAGAGTACGAACTTAGCTTCCGCTCCTTACCGGCACATCGTCCTCAATAAACGTGCCATTACGTGCACACGTCATCCTTTCAGCCTTAACTAAAGAACTAAAATTGGCGGCATTTTGATTTTTATTGTTTAACCGTGCTTACGCTCTTCGCAAATCCGCCGCCACCCAGTAGCGACCCATGTTCGGGAGTTTTTACAACGCTGACTTGGATACCGATTTGAGGAATCTGACCGGCTACGGCAAGAAAGTGAAAAGGCGGTACAGAAATAAAAATGAAATAGGAGGGAGCTGAGAAATGGGGCCAGAGATAGAGTATACTGCAGGACGGAGAGAACGCTGAGAGTGAGAGGGTGAGGGAAGCTCCGCGGGTGGGAAAGTAGGAGGGTCAGATAACGTGCCCAGCGCCGTCGCTGCAGGATCGCACACGCAAAGCCAGCGCAAACAGGCGGAACCGCGGCGTCCTTTTAAAAACGCGATGTTTGTTCCGGTTGATCGAAGGCAGGCCTCACTCGTCTCCCATCGCGACCGGCGGCGAAGGGGCCGGAAGAGAGCAGCGCGCCAGATATGTGCACCGCTGGTTGGGAAAAGAAAACGCGTCGGGTGTGTGATTTTTCAGTTGTTTTTTTTTTTTTTTCCGCCGAATTTTCTTGTCTCGTTATTTCGCCTTAGAATGCCGGCTGTATGCCATATTGCTTCCCCCAATAAGATCTCCATGTATATATGACGCCGTCACGCGGGAAAATGGTACATGACACGCTTAGCAGCCTTTGCTGTAAGTAAATTTGCAAGCGACCACCTAATACATTCACCGGTGATAATTATTTCTCCACATCACCCTCACATATGCATCTGATATTAAAAACATATTGCGTGGACGCCTGTGCAACTTTTCTTGCCCTGTTGGGGATAAAAGAGTGAATACTAGCGGTCATAACGGAGGTGCGCTTCCACTATTCTTTGAGGAGATATATCATTGTTCTTCTTCGTTCGTGCTGATTATCGATTAAAGCTTCAAGACTATTAACAGCAACGAAACTGCCTGAAAGTCGGTTAGAATTAACACAGCGATGCCAATCAATAAAACAGATGCAATGCGAAAATAGATGGCAATAACTACAAATATTAACACTGCTGCAGCCACACTCCTATGAAAGGTGCGTGCACATTTGTGCGCAGGAATGTAACGAAATACAAACAGAAGCCAGATTTGAACCACCTTCAGCACCATCTTATTTTGATTCAAGTAAGAGGGATGTACGCTTCTTGTCCTCCACCTCCCCTGCCCCCTTTGTTTCGTTCTGTTTTTTATGCTCAAATTCATATTGCTCTTCCTTGATACGAACAAATTAATGAGTACCAGTTCGAGCAGTTTCCGGCAGTCCCGGTAGACTTCGAGGGAACGTAAAAAAAACTAGCAACAGTGCGCAGCAGAACATTTCTGTTCAGTTCAAGGGGAAAATGTTGGCTGTTTTCAACTCACACAAAGAGAGAAAACATGAAATTAACCAAAACCGAGGGCAAACAGTGCAAAGCAGTTGGGGTTCACGGCGCTCAGAGAGACAGCAGCTCGAAACAAGGGGTCCGAAATAGAGATTGACACCGGAAGTGACGCGACAAATAGCGGTCGCGTCGGGGCAGCGGCTAAGCCCATTTCATTTCCGGAAAGCGCTCGCCCCGCGAGGTCCCCGCTTGCCCCCTGCCGTGACGCTCGTAAATTCACCCCACGTCATTTCCGGGCCAAGCCCAGCCGAGCCGAGCCTAGTCGGTGCCTTGACTTCTTGACATGGGTATGCTGCCAAGAAAGAAAGAAAAAAGAAGAAAAAACGAGGAAGCAGAAGCGAAGTACACATATATGAAAGATCGGGTACACGAACATGGGATGAAAGGAAGAAGAGAAAAACTTTGCACAAAAAATATGTGTTAGAGACTCGGCGGCGAAGCGGTTGCATAGACTGTCAGGAAGCGCAAGAGAACGCTTAGAGGAGAAGAAGGAGAGTCAATGAAAGCCAGTGAAAAGCGAGAAAGGAGACAAAGAGAAGGGTGGGAGGAGAAGGACGAGGTGGAGAGATTTCTGTTCGGCAATATGGCGCCATCCGGCTAGTCGCTCTTAGCGCGCACACATCTCCCGAATTTCCAAGCGGGAAACGGGATAATAAAGCAACACACACGCACATACACACTCGGTGCCGGAAAGCAGAGAGCGTGTCGAGTTGGTTCCTGGCGGCAGAGACGACGAGAAGGAAGAAATAAAAGGAAGGAACAAGAAAGAAGGTAAGATGGAACAACGACGTGCGAAGGGAGGTGACTCGAGAATTAAGAGGCCGGGAGAGAGGGCTCACAGAGTGGTCATTAGACTACGGCTCTAGGCGCGGACTCGAGCGAGTCGCGCGTGTCCCTTTTATGCAGTATGCAAATTGAGGCTTTATTGGCGGAAACGTGGCGCTAAATCCCCACCGTCGAAGAGAGAGATGGACGGTCGCGCGACACGTACCACCAGCTGCAATATTTTCTTGCGTTTCAAGTTCCCCCACTTTTTTTTTTTACACTTTCATAATCTTCCTGGGCAACGCGTCACGAAGAAGAGGTGCGGACTTGCGTTCAGCATATAAATCCGCAACGAAGCCTTCTTAGCGCTCGCTTTCACTGGCAAGGACCTCTGCAGCTTGCTGCCCGAAGCTTTGAACGAAGTGCGAATTCAGGCATGTATCACGCACTCACCCCTTCTGAGAACATGGCCGCTATTTGTCACAACGAGCCTTCCTTTGTAGTCATCGCGCCAGTAAAAAAAAAAATAAAAATAAAAAAAATTTAAGCGTCTTGAGTGCACTGCGTGCACGTAGGACGTCTTAGGTTCTTGTGGCTTCAAGCCGTACGTGACCGCAATTGTTATAGGCAGCGATTATTCTTTAGAGGCGATCAGCTCAGCACGACATTTTACTGCTATTTGATTCGATGGCAACATTTACCTGACCAAAGACTTCCTAAGAAATCGGCGTGCACCATCAAAGCATCTTCAGTGGTTGCTACCGAAATGTATGAACGTATTATCGTGCGCGCTTTGCGAACTGAATAAGAGGAGCATATTCTCAGGCTAAACTCCCTATTTATTTCAAGGTGCATTAAAAAATAAAGGGAGCTCTTGATCGTTTGCAAATATCCTGAAAGCCTAACTGTACCTACAACTTTATTCGTCCGCGCGAGCCCTCGCTCTTGCGTTTAAAACTTGATATATTCTCGCCAACACTGCGTTTTGAGGCCAATGACCGATTGCCACCACCAGAAAGAAAGTGTATACATGCAGGTACTGCTGCTGGCGCTCACCCTTCTCGATGCTGATCTGGCGGTCCTGGTGCCGGGCGTTGTCAGCCGCAACCTTGAGCAAGCCCTGGATGTTCCGCAGTAGCGTTTCGATGGATGACACTGCGCCCAGGCCAAGCGCGGCGTCCATACCGTAGCGCTCGTCCATGCCACCGCCCGGAACCCCCTGTCCGCCGCCCCCGCCAGACCCGCCTTGGGGCTCCGGGCTGCTACTGCCTTCGGCACCGCTCAGCTCTGTCCGCAGGCGGAGAAGGGAGAAGAAAAAAGCTGTCGCGAGGTCGAAGCTTTAAAAGAGTAGATCAGGTTAAAAAGAGCGGAGCAATCACTTGGCGAAAGAGAGCGCTATATTCAAAATGCGATAGGTGTTAGATTTACAAGGGAAACCCTGCTACTTGAGAAGTTTCGCCGCTGCCAACGGAAGTGCCTTCTGAGGAAATAGGTGCAATAACTCGAAAACGATGAAAGAAATATATCTATAATATCTTTAAAAAATTCTCAAAATAACGAAACATCGCACTTTCACACAGTCTACAACTGCAGCATGACGAAAAGCATATGTAGCACTTATATTGCCTCTAGCACTCACGTTGTATCCATGTCCAAATATCATATACAAGTCTTACCTGCCGTGGTTGATCAGTAGTTAGGGTAATCGTCTACTAAGCCGGATGACTATATGGTTTAATCACGGCCATTGGTTTAGGGCCTTGCCCATATCTGCGCTTCTCACCGCGCAAAATATGCCCCAAATAGACCTCACGCACCAAATCTCTGCTGTGAGGAATATGTGCTACGATTGCTACATAAAACATGGGCGCTTTACTGAGATACGGCTTGCCTGCCAAACGGGATTTTACAGCTACCCCATTCACCCAAGTTCAATTTCGTACACAACGTCGAGGAGTGCTCTCAGTCGATGACCAAGAGTTGCGCCGACACTCCGTATTCCAGTTTGGGTGAGACCAACAGTTCTCCGAAATGCAACGGCGGTCAAGAAGAATTTCCTATAGTGAATGGTTCTTTCTTCTCTTGTGTAGAGATCTCAATGTCGCGATTAATTTCGCAACGCACATTCGGGGCGGGGAAAAACTTTAATCCGGCAATGAGGGCCTCTACGCATGAAGGGCAACGTACCGGGGTCCCTGTCGTCCGTGTCGTCTTCGGTGTCGTCTTCGGCATCAGCAGCCGCGCCGTCGTGGTACTCCCTGGCCGCGCTGTTGCGATGGCCGTGTTGCGACAGGTTCAGCACCGGAGGCCCGTGTCCGTTGGACTCCGACACCGGAAGGCCGCCTGCCGTCGCGAGACAAGCGCTTCGTTTTCCACTGTACGCAATCTCATTCATCGCCCCACAACTCTGTTTTCTTCTTAAGAAATCAACTACCTTTAGAAAAACCAACCGAATCTATTCCACGTGCAGGAAACAACTATACCGAAAACCTTCCGTCAAATAAAGAATAGAAACGCGCTGGCTTTTTTTTTTTTTTAATCTTGTGTTAATTCGTTTTGCCGTAGAATTAAGTATGAACTCTTGAGTATAGTTGCTTCCTATTCTCTTGGCACTTAAAACAAAGCAAGTAACGAAATGAACGTTAAAATAAAGGCACAAGAGAAAATTTACTCCTGTAGCTTCCTCTATTTTCCTTTCGTCCCTTGCACTCTGCGAGCATCGAGATGGATTACTACATTGTATTGAGTACGTATACACTCGGCAAACGACAGTTATTTTTCATAGCACGATGAAAGTGCGCAGACATAAAGAGGGACTCATCCGGTTAATCTGTCACCGGCATTGCCATGCTTCTACACGTCACGTCGCGACAAACTGCAGGACAGGCGGATCTCACCATTCACAAAAGCGGCCGAATCCTTAAGCCGGCTTCCATCGTAGGACGAAAAGTTCCGGT
The DNA here is from genome assembly GCF_055883805.1 of Amblyomma maculatum. NCBI lineage: Eukaryota > Metazoa > Arthropoda > Arachnida > Ixodida > Ixodidae > Amblyomma > Amblyomma maculatum. The sequence goes on from NC_139347.1 coordinate 76,739,338, forward strand.
CCCTAACGCTGCCGCCATCGTCTCGCAACCTGCACAAGGTCAAAATGGAAACACGTACGAGTCAGAGTTAATTTCCAATCCCGTATGACGCTCACGGCGCACACTGATATTTCCAGCAAAAACACGAAGAAAGGCTGCGAAAAGTTATAATATGGGCGATGTATTGGCGACATCTCTTCCTCTCTCATGTACACTTCAGAAACCCTGATCTAACGGCCTCAGAAGATGAAGCGAATGAAGAAATGCTTAAGCCTCAGCTCCAAATGTGAATTTTGTGCAGCGGTTCAGCTGTAGCGTATGCGATGTCGCTAAAGAAAGACGATGTTAGAAACTGCCTGAAAGCCAAGTGCTTCAATCTCAATCACTTAGGGCCATATATAAGAACTCTTCTTATCTTACGCGGTTTCCTTGCCTGACACGAGGAGCCCTCCTTTTTTCCTCAAATGAAATTTACTATATAGGCAAAGCCTATCTAGTAACTCTACCTCAACTCAAGGAAGCGTTAAAGAGAGCAACTTAGTTTGCGAACCACCCTCACCTCATCCATGGGTAAGGAGGAACTAAAAGAGACGAGACTGTTGCTTTTACAGAAGCATTTACATAAACAATGCTAGTTTATATAGAAGTTGCTCCCAATGAGTATACGTCATTTGCATATTGTACACAATAAGCGGGGAAAAGTCGCTTAGCTGAAGAAGCACAGCACCGACGCTTTTACAATTTCAGCTGCGGAACCGAACAAGTCAGTGCAGTGAATGCATTGCAATTCGTGAGCGCGGAGCAGCTAGGTATCAAGAATTAGTCATTCGTATAGTGTGGAATAGAAAACATTGCGCACGACCGTTAATTCTGCTAAGTGCAAACGATGATAACCTCGAAATTTATGCACATAATAAATGTTTTATGTCTTACAAAGAAACTGTCCTTTTTGGAAAGTGTGCATTATCAACATTCTTAAACATACAGCGGCATTTTACCACCGACGTCATGGACTGCGCAAGCAGCCGTGGTGCCATGTTGTAACGGCCTCTATGAAAGGGAGTGGGAAAGATTGATGAAAAATTGGATCGGCCGGAACCTTCGCACAAAGTATATAGGAATGTAAGGCCTGTGATGGGCCACACGTCATTTCCATTTTAATTCAAACCGGAACGAACAGTAAGCCAGGAAAGCTTCTTGCGGGCTTACAACCAAGAACGTCTTTTGTTCTTCGATAAAGCAAAACTGTACCAGGAATGGAAGGTAGTATAATTAAGAAAAAAAAAAAAAACAGTAAATGATCAAAATCAAGCTCCACACACCCAGTGCATATAGGGGAAGTCTAGATTTTTTTTTTTTTTTTTGCGATCCAATTTGCATATTTCTGGGGGGAAGCAACCGCAATGAAGGTTGGTGTTGGTTTTTGTTTTTTTATATCTTCTGTTTTGTTCCGAATGTAGTTTCATCGATATTTCTTTTGTTCATTATACTTTTAGTTTCATTTTGGTTTGTTTTCTGATCGTGGAGTTTTTAACGGGTTCAATTATCAGCTTTCCACACAATAAAACTTTCGGAATCGAGCCTCATATGAAGAGACGCTCGCCCTGTCTTCAACTTAGCATGATAAAGTTTTTAATCAGGTTTACCGTCAAGGTGTTACGCGGCTGCCTTTAACGGAGGTTCTGAATACAGAAGCACAATCGCGCAAGCGCAAATGCACAGCAAATGAACTTGCTATTGTCATTGTAATAGAAGCAATTGTCTCTAACTTCTCCAAAGTTTCAACGCGTTATTAAAGTGTGCAGGATACCCGCAGTTCCAATCACGTTACTAGGTGTGCATTAACACTATATACCAAGTACACTTACTTGGCTCTAATAAAATCTGCTGAGAGTAATACGCAGCCTTTTATAAGCAAAATATTTTTTTTTTATTTTTTGCTATCAATACCGAGGTTCCCGCAATTTAAAGTTCGCTCAAATAACAGCAGTATGTTAGCGTCTTAACTCATGTGCAAAGAAAACTGATGTTGCTGTCACGACTCAGATTACCTCAAAAAGCTGTGTGCAGGAAATCTATAAGAGAGAGCTGTATAGACATGGTAGCCGCTAACGCTTGCTAGACGTTTAACGATGGGTTCCAACAGCTCTTGATTAGTTAAAGGGCATTTTGATTTTTGGATCGGGATTCATATAGAAGACTGATTTCGCAGAACACATACGCAAAAAGGAGTAACTTTCGCCTATAAAAAAAGCTTACGTGTCATGCCGCATAACGTAACCTGTCTTACTCATATGGCATGAGATTATGGCTAGTTACTAAAAATTGAAAAGACGCTTAACAATCGCCTCAAGAGTCGAAGCGATAGTGCCTTTAACACCTCCTATTAGTTCGGCGAATATCATTTATAATTAACCATCTGTTGATTAGCGTACAGTGGTACGGCAAAGCATACACTAGGCGCCCATATTGCACTGCATGCGCGCCACCTGTACTTCGGCATCGTAGTGACATAGCGGGTTTTGTTGTGGGCACTGCATGCCGGCGCTGATTTTCGCGTTACAACAGTGGATAACAACACCGAAACCGGGTTTCCTGCGACACGGGGCCCTTACGATACCTCCGCTTCTCGCCCACACCGTGCCTTCCCTTACGTCGTTGTTCTCCAAGTGTATACTCCGTAGATGCATATTTATTAGAAGTACACCATAGCTTTTCAATATATGCTTATTTATGCAAGACAATTTTCGGAGAAAGCGGCAACTGCCGACATCACGTTAAGCGACTTTAAGATCACGATAAAGATCAGGATACTCGCTGCAAGAACACGAGTTTAAGTCAAACCGCAAGAGGAAAACAACAAAAAAGAAACAAAGTCGGGGGGTGCCTGCCAAACAGTGCTCACCCAGTCAGCAAATAAAGCGGTGCCTTTATTACGCAGACTCAGCCTCAAACATACATGGCTGTCAAGCGTCTAATTCCAGGCAGCACGCTTGGCGTGTTGGAGACAGTTCTCGCTGTTATTCGACTTGCTTTTCGCTGTCGCACCGCACAGCAAAACAAACTTTCTGAAAGGATCATCGTGTGACGCTAAGCTATACAGCAACAGCGGAGCTGCAAAGCCTGACGGACAGCCGAGGGAATCTCGCATTGATTCAGCTACGGTTTTGTTGCCTAACTTTCCCTCCTTGGCCGAAAGAAACAAAAGTAAATATTACTGGTAAAGAAATAACTCAGAGCAGCCAAATATGAACCCTGAAAACGGCTTAGCCCTCAACCCCAAAACATCATCAAAGCAAAACAAAACGGCTTCGGTACAATGAAGAAAAAAAAAAAAAAAAAAAACGAGGACAGCTATGACAGATTCAGATTTACGCTGGGTTGCTCTTAATGCCATTGTTTTGGGAAGTGTCGAAACGACCCCTTTGTCTGTTCCCCTTTTCTTTCTTGCCATTTTACTTCCACAATTTTTTGTGACTCAATATATTCGTAGAATGGATCCAGTGTGTGCCCTTTTATTGTAACGTAATTGCGTACATATCACCCAGAGCACACCGGCGCTTCAAAGACAACAGAGCCCCAAAAATGGCGCGCTCTTTTATTACTTCCGAGCTTTTTTATTATTTTTTTTAATCCGGAAGAAAAAAATGAGGGGCGCGCATATGAGATCTGTTAATCCGCAGTCATCCTCTTTTGGCTTGTGCCCCTCTTCCGGCTTTGTTCATATTAATCTCTCCTTTGTTGTTCCTGTTCTTCTCAATTACTTGCGCTTCCATGTCTATCGCATCTCAGGTCAGGGATAAGGTAAACATACACATGTTTACACACACACACACAAAAAAAAAAGCCCTGCGTTACAATCTTGTTTGTAGGTTCATACGTCGAATATAGCTAACCATGGGTGTTACCTTTCATTGTGCAACCAGAGCAGCATTCTGTGCTCCTGTTAGCATTAAAGAAAGGGTTCTGCTGCACAACCTTATAAAATCGCTGACGCTTCGCAATGAGACGAAAGGGCACTTCTAGCATATATACGTATAGGGTCTTGAACTAACAAAGGAAGTGCGCACGCACGCACGCACGCACGCACACACATGGACACACATGCACACATACACAAAAAAGACTGGGTGTATCCAATCCAAGCAAGCACGTGCAGATGCTAGCCTCGTGAAACCATGTAATATGTGGAAATGAAGTGACATGCACTGAATAATTTAGTCCATGATCACTGAATACCTATAAACAGATGTGAAATATGAAAAATTGGACTCTTCACATTAGGAATACAACAGCTCGGATGTGCTGCCCTAAATGTTATTACGTTCTTAATATCGTGGGCTTTTACGCAGCTAATAAATGAGCTTTTGAACTCTCACGGAGTTTAGGGGCTGATTTAGAAGGCTTTTAATTACTTGCGTACTTGCCTAAGTTGTCTGCTCCAATTTATAATTTCATGTTAATTACCCAAAAATGGAATTACACGACATAGGAAATGATCGGGGGTGGGGGATGGGGGGGGGGGGGGGGGGGGAGGTGCCACGACAGAGACAGACGAGACAAACAGAATGCCGCGCCCGACATATCAACGCTCAAAGGCAAGACTCACTCGGAAGAGCTGCCAGACGGGGCTTATTTGCTCAAATCGAGCTGTCACTGACGTCGGAAGCTTCCACACTCAGTTCGAGCTTGCTTTGATGCAGAGAAAGAACGCTCTTCGTTTGTCGCAACGCCTTTCCTTTGGAAACTTTCGTTTTGTTCGCGCGACGCAGTCGGTGCACGAGTAATTAGAGTGTCACCCTTTCTGCCGTTCCTGCTCACCCTTCTGAGCAGCGCTCTTCGGGCGCTGTGTCCGACTCCGCGGGCGAGCGAACAAACAAAAGGGCCGTGCTCAGACAAGCCCCGGAGGCGCGTGGGACCGACAGGACAAACGGGACCGCATTATGATTACTCGAGAGTGAAAGGGAAACAAGAGCGGCGCGAGGACATTAATAAATCGGTTTTGCTTTCTCACCGAAGTGTTCTGCGCTAGATCGGTAGCTGCGCCAGGCTCGAGGCCGAAATATATATATATATAACGTAAAGAAAGCAGCGGCAAAAGTACAAGCGGAAATGCCAAGCCTTCTCTCGCTCCAGGACGACTATGGGAGCTACAGAAAAGGAAAACGCTAAAGAAAGATGAGATGCAGCCGGCGTTGATAACTACGAGTACAAAGCAGGCGTCCGGGTTAAAAGGACGCCGATCGGAAAACGAAAGAAAGAGGTGCTTAGCTAAAGGAAAGAAAGGGAAACAACGACTGTTCGATTTGATTGCTCTCAAAGAGAAACCCGAGGGATCTAATGGAGCGGACGGTGTCGCAGGAAAAAGGGAGATAAAAATGAAACTTGAGAAGGGCTAAGGCACGGGTAAAAGAAGGGGACAGCAGTAAACAAACAAGCTCTCGATCCTATACATAACCCTTGCATAATCGAAGTTTTGCGCGTCGCGTCACTTCGTACACGGTTCCCTTTTGTGGAAGAAAGTGCTTCGCTCGAAGAAGACATGGTGAAGTATGAACGCGATGCACAAATGATGTTTAAGTAAGGAGAGACACTAGCAGCGCCTAAGAAAAGCAGCCAGGGAAATGAGGGGGCGACTGTTACTCTTCGCGAGTTTGAGCCGGAGGCTGGCCCCTCTTGCAAAAAAGCAGCAGCGTCGTTTCTAGGAGTACATATATACAGAAAAGAGGCAGAGGTCTTAATGGTTCCTTTCCGTTCTTATCTGTCGCCTGTGTATGAAGGCCACCGCGAAGCCCGCGCGAGGCACGAAATGGAAACCGTCGAGCTTTGAGCATTCGCAGGTCACCGAGATGCGCCGGCATAGCTGCAGCACCTAGCAGCAGCCATCTTGATGTCACGCAGGACTGAGGAATAGTTTCTTGAACCACGTATCTGAGCCTTCCGATTTCGCGGGTTCTATTCCCCCTCTATGTCGTTGCGACCACACAGGAACGCTTTTCCTCCCCTTCGCATTGGCAAGTATATGCGATGAGAGAAGCGGCGAAATAAAAAGAAAATAAGTAAAAACAAGTCCAGCACGCGACGAGCGTTCCTATCTGTAACTGTGCTGAGACGTTCGGATGCCACCGTAAAGACGGGACAGGGGAGGCGCAGAGAGGCTCAAATCGCGGAAGCGTTTGTCAATCTCATCCTCTCCATGTTTTCTTTTTTCTTCCTCGGCCGTGCACTCTACATAGAGACCATTTATCAGCCTCTCCAAGTGAAAAAAAAAAAAAAAAAAAAGGAAAAAAAAAAAAGACGGCGGCCGAACCACCACTTCCGCTCAAATCGAGACTGCAAGCACACCGCGATGGAACGCACACGTAGGTTCAAGATTATTTCTCTTTTCATTTAACTTTTTCTCTGTCTTTCTCCTGGTCCGTGCTCGTGGTCCACAATCGCTTTAAATTCCGCCCCGAAAGCGATGACCGAACGCACCACCGCCTATAGAGCTCAAGTGTCGGAGTCCCGTCATTCCAGGGAGGAGGAGTAGAGTCTGGAGGAGTCTCCCTTGCGCGCTATGTGCTACGGTACGCGATTTCCGCGCGGAAACACAGGTCTCTGCCAAGGCAGCAGCAGCAGCAGCCGATCCCGCTGTCCCTTCTGGAAGTCAAAAAGTCAACCTGCGACTTCGAAGTGGAAGGCTGGACTACTCGGGGTGGAAAAGATTGATGACTCCGGGCCCTGACCCGTGGCTGGTCGCCACCGCGCGTCTCTCTCCTGACAAATGGACCTCACCCTGGAAGATGCTGAGGCGAGCGTGTGTGGGCGCGTACACACGACGCCGGTCGGAGATCGCGTGTCCAGGATTTGGACAGGCCTGACCTTGCCGCTTCTGTTACCGGAGACGTCACGCAAACGTCCGAGTTGTTCGCGAAGGAGGCCCAAAAAGAAGAAAAGGCTGTGTCTTCGAACCGAAACATGTCACGTCAGATTTCCGCAAGGTGTTTTTCTTCCGCTTTCATTACAGCGCAGACGAATATTTGGTCTTGCTTATTATTTATCTAAGCAAAAGTTTTGCCGTCAGCCGCTTAAAGACAAAGTGATTACACCAAGCAAAACATCATAAATCGATCGGCACCTGCAAAAAAAAAAAAATAATAATAATAATAATAATAATAACAGTAGCTCTTACTGTAAGTTAGCAAATCCCAATTTACCAAAAATCATGCTCAAAACTCCTTCCGTTTCAGGATACGTCAACACTCATCCAGTGCCTTGCGGAGGAAGTTTCCTAACGAGACTGTCTTTGGACCCCACATTAGCTTTGGAGGAAAAGCGGCCATGCTTAGAGGTGCGCCTCGTGAAAACCGGCGCTGTCTGAGGGGAGTGCTGCGTTAACAAGCGCTCTAGAGCAACGCGATATTTTGGTTGAAAGACTATCGAACATATAAAGACTAATTCATATTTTTGTGGATTAATTACGTGAACGAAAGCTTATAGAATTGAAGACACGGCATGTCTTGAACGGTATAATTTTCGCAGCTTATTGTAAGATCAGCGTCCACGCGCAAGCGTCGTAATTCTGACTTTATTTCCTTTGTTTCGTTACGCATCCAACGAACAAAAAGTTAAGCAAAGGCGACCAAGACATTTATTTTTACACGGAGGTCACTGGGAACAACTGCACGTGATCGCTCACGAAACTGCGCTGCGAAAAAAGGCCAGGCGAAATTCTCCCCGAAAAAGGGATCCGTCTATAGTGGCGTGAAAAGCCGAGAAAATAATCCTGGCAATGGAGGCCGCTTTCGATTCATTGATCCTTCGAAACCCAGCAGGCTACAAGAGCGCCCCACATAAGTTCGATAAAGAGCGAGCATAGGCCGAAAGGAGAACAAGTGGTCGAAAGCGTGAATGCGTGCGGGGCCGTGTGTGGCTTTGCTCGCTCAACGCATCGTGAGCGGCGCATCGATCAGGTTTTGCCATCGGGCTCTGACTTTCTCAATGGCCTTCCTGTTTGACTCCGAGAATCTCGGCTCACAAGCGGACAAACATACGCGCGCAAAAGCAGGGCAACGAAACGCCCGCCTCGCTCATGTGAGCCTCCGTTTCCTCACAGTAAAAACAAAACGCATCAGAGGATCGAGGGAGCTGCTGAGAGAAGGCTACAGAATGGCGTCGGGCTGTAATCCGAGAGAACTGAATGCGCAGTTGTTTTAACGGGGGGGTCCCCCGGTTTGATGGATGTTGGGCATGCGCTGTCAATCCGAGAATGCTACGGAAAAAAAGGCGCCAACTTCCGTTCCCCCGCCCAACTATATGAGGCGCACATCCAAACTGACGAAACGCTGCAAAGCGAAGAAGTAAGTCGCGCTACAAAGAACTAAAGCTTAGTTACCCACTCGATATTGTACAAAGAAACGACAGCCCTGCATATAGGCCCCACGAACAAAGCGTTCCTTCGGCAACCGAATAGCGCTTGTACACGGATATTTAGTTCTTGTCCCGGGTTTCGGCTTCCTTGCTCGTCACGGGCGAAGCACAGGGGAGAAACCGAACGACGGGCTTGCGATCGGATTACGTTCGTCTTAATGGGTCTCGACGGTAGACGCGAAGCAGACTAGAACAATGAACTGGCCTCTTAAGACGCAACAAAATCATCGCTAAATAGAGAAGCCTTTTCGCAAGCCGAGTTTTCATACAACGAAGGCGAGGTTATTTGATTCCTTTGTGCACAGAAACCGCGCCCCAACGTGTAGTCAGGTGAAATTATGCACAATGAGATCAAAAACGAAATTGACACCCGGCGAGACGACGCGACGCTGTCGGAAAGGTAGAGGGGTGGGCGTTCATGGTTCAGAATTCAATATCGTCTTATATTTTGCTCTTAAACTGCGCGCCACCCTCCCTTAGTGCTGGGTTGACAAAGATGTTCGGGGGCTCAAATTCTGCGCGCTGTCTCTTTGTGCTGTGTGGTTCAGATAAAAAGCTTCGGGTTTCAGCTAATGGCAGGCTAGGTAGAGAACACGCGACCATGTAATGAAGTACACATTTGGAATACCGCCTGTGTACTGAGAAAAAAGTAAATACATAAAAAGCGGTACAACGCATGCCGACTGTAAAGTTGTTTGAAAACGTCCGTAAGTATATGCAAAGCGTCTTTTTTCATTGATCCTCATCTTTCCTCCCAGCTGTAATTGCCGACCAACCGTACGTTTTTCATTTTTACCTGTGCGCTTTTCCTGACGAAAGCTGACGTGTTGAATATGTACTGAAATGTTAATGAACAAATATAAATAAAATGCAGCGGCGTTATGAACAATCTACCGAAAAGAAATCCGCAATCTATTCGGCCACGGGTTTCCGAGTGCACACCATGCGGTCTGAATCGACCACTAACCCGAAAAGCGCTGTGCTGTGTGCCTGGGCGGCGCGAAAATAGTAATGTTTTCAATCCATTCAGCACGCTTATCGCGGCAAATTCAATAATTTCTGGGCGCTGTAACCGGTTGATTTGTTGCGGCAGCACTACTAGATATGGACACGCTCCAATTTCATCTTAATAGCCTTACGTGCTGACACGTTGAAAGACTGAGAGTACGCGCAAGCCTCTTATTGTAGTCTTATACTCTTGATTAGTAATCAGACTGTTATTGTCAATGCTATAAACAGACACTTAACAAAAAGAAATTGTCTGTTTCTATACGTGGTGCTCTACGCCCCCCACCCTCCGCGCACGCGCGCACGCACGTATACATACATACATACATACATACATACATACATACATACATACATACATACATACATACATACATACATACATACATACATACATACATACATACATACATACATACATACATACATACATACATACATACATACATACATACATACATACATACATACATACATACATACATACATACATACATACATACATACATACATACATACATACATACATACATACATACATACATACATGCATACATACATACATACATACATGCATGCATGCATACATACATACATACATACATACATACATACATACATACATACATACATACATACATACATACATACATACATACATACATACATACATACATACATACATACATACATACATACATACATACATACATACATACATACATACATACATACATACATACATACATACATACATACATGGCACCAGTATCTGCATATAAATAAGTCATAATCAAAATGAAGGCTTCATAAGCGGCCCTTCTCCGGCGGCACACGTCCTCAACTTCAAAATGAGTTTAGTAAAGAAGCTATCAACTCAAAATGCTCCTGATCAGCACGTAAACGGATTAAGTAGATGTTTCAAGGTGAAATTAAAATCTAAACAAAAATCATTGCGCATATTGTTTTACAAAACCTAGCAGGAAAGTAGAAGAGAGAGAGAGAATGTCATGCATAAGCCCTCTTCCTGCTGACGAGCATACGTGAGGTACAACTATCGCTACCTTCCTCTTCGCGTGCATCGTTTTTAATGCTCGGCGAATCACTGCAGTAGTCGCCAGAGGCCGACATTCCCTAATGATCGGAACGCGTGCGCATGACAGCAGAACAGATTTGAGTTTTATTGATTAACCATAAATGCCAACCAAACGAAGAGCAGTGTCATGTGGCTAAGAAAAAAATATTCATAGCGCAGCATTATGATTACAAGGCCCAGCAAACAAATATATGTAAAGGAATAACTGAATAGTATACAGTGTATCTGCAGCCCTGACATACCACAAACATCTGAGGAAACATCGTTTTGTGCTTGAGCTACGAAATTCATGACTTCCGCATGTGACCTAGAACACGGAGAACGAACGAAGAGAGCGAAGCACGAGCTGGATTTTCGAATTGTTTACGTTACTTTGGTCTTAAATCTTAGAATCCTTGCACAGCGCATAAAATACAAGAAGTAGATTGACTGCAGAAAACTGAGCGACATGGACTAGCGATCAATGAAGGGAACAAGGAAGTCTGCAGCAGAGTTCCGAATATCTACTCGGGCGAGCGTTATTACCAAAAGCGCAACAATGAGAAATACAGCCGAACATCGAGAGGAAGAAGGTACCGCAGATGTTTAGGCGTCTAATGACAGGTTCGCGTTTTCAGAAAGAGTAACATGGGCGCTCACAAACATTACAAGTGAAAGGAAACTAAAGCATACAGAGAGAGCAAAGAGGCAATAGCAGTTTGCCTACACGGTCCTGAATTCGAAGTTTAATCGCCGCAGTCAGAAAAAAAGAAAAGAAGTGTATCTAAAAGAAAGAAAAGGAGGTCTATATACGTCGCACCGGAAAATGCTTGTGGAAGAACGGCTGAAGAGAGAAGGAAGTTTGGTCTCTGCCCTTCCAATTCGGATAGACAAAAAGCAAGAACAAAGGGAAAGGAAGGCGAACGGAAAAAGAAACAATCCGGGAAGTCGATACCGCTCGGAACGGACGGAAAGCGAGCACTCACGTAACCAAAGCCACTGACGTACGTGCACGGCGAAACGCCCTGCTTCCTCTCTTCCCCAGCCGGGTGGGCGCGCAGGCGCGGAGAAATGGAAAAGTTAGGAGATAACAGATGCAAGCGACAGGCCAATTCCGGAGAGTTGGCGGGAAAGGGCTCGCTTGATTGATGAGCCCGAGCGTTTCCGCGCCAACGTTAAAGAGCAACCCGCGCGCACAGTGCGGACGGGCGCCTTGTTACTTTCCGATTTCCACTGGAGATGCGCGCGCACCGCTGAGTGAAGCGTGCGTGGCGTGCTCGAATGCCACCCCCCCCTCCCCCCCTTCATTTCTTTGCAGTTCCTCCTAGTGCTGACGCTCGCATTTCTGTTGCTGCAGTCTTCGTACAGTTTGTTTGCTTAGTCCTAATGGGAATGTCTCGTTGTTCAGCTTCGCAGACAAGGGCCCTTATGAACAGGGACGCAGGTATACCGGTCCATGACGAGCATTACTTAATTTTATTCTTTACTGCATCTATCAGCGCTTGTTTTGTGCTTGCGAGCACGCGTTCAGAAATAGGCCCCTTATGAAGTGACGCTCTCTTAGGGAAGATTGATACAAGCATTTAGACTAGCGGTGAGCGGATGCTGAGAAAAATGACTCGGCGGTCGTTCTTTTGACGTAAACCTCTGCGCGGCAGCTGTCTGCCCTGTTGTTTGTTCTAGATTCATTTGTGAGCGCCGCGTCTGCGCTGCCTGCCGTCAGTGCTACTTACTGCTATCGTCGAAGAAGACGTTTTCCCGTTATCTGAAGAACGAATTAGGGCCGTCGTTTGGCCATGCTTGTTTGCCATGGTTGATTGAGACATAACAGATGTATGATATATTGCGTTCGAGATGCACGATGTACAGTTTGCTGTATTATTTTTATTATTATTGCATATTCGCTTATTCCATTTATTACAATGCATGCTTGTTATTAAGGCTGCGTCGCCAAGAAAGTAATGTAGTGTTTTAAAAACAATAAATTAGACAAGCATAGAAGAGTAAAGAATAAATATAAATCCCGTCTGGTAAAAAGATGTTCAGTTACCGAGGGCGTCGCACTAAGGTCAACCTGCCTTAACGAGAGACCGCCCACTTGTTTTCTGCAGAACTTGCTAATCTATAAACCCGAGTATATGTTCTTGGTTGTTATCGTTCGACGCTTGGTAACATTCTACGGTAATGTTTTGCACAGAAAAGTAGAATGGAAGTTGCAGCATACAAGAAAATGGGGAGCATTTGAGGGTAAGGGCTACTACTCAATCACAATAGCCTGCTGTGACCAGCATTCTTGACGTTAAACACAAAAGCGACATCGCATCCATTCTTGAGTGTCAGACGCTGCATCCAACATAATTCCGTCACGGCTGTGATTAACACATAGGGAAGGGCCCGTTTCCTCGTGATGTGCTGAAGCCATTCTGAATCGCTATTCTTTTTGACCAAACACAAATTTCGCAACAAATCAGGAAGAGGGGGGGGGGGGGGGGGATGGATAGAAAAATGGAAAAGGTTTTTTTATATACCTCCCAATAGTTCCCGGGGGAAAGTCGCACAATACCAGGCTACGAGGACAACAAAGACACGAAGCTTTCTCTGCCCTACTTTTGAACCGAAAGCTCAACCGCTTCACCAGCATCGCGGTATGTATTTTCGCATAGTCCAAGTGGCCGAGCACAGTTTGATGTCTATGGACGCTGGCGTGTGCTGAAACCGCTGAGGGAACTCGCACAATTCAGACGAAAATTGCCGCGCAAAATACTCGAGGGATTTGCGTTTTGATGTTTCGCTTGCTTCGACGTAGGCTCCTTTCTTGTGAAAGTCGTGGTGTTGCCTTGATTATAGACCGCGCTCCACAGCGGAGGTCCCGTCAGCCTTGGAAACCACTGAGAGGATTCCGGTGGCAGCCGCTTTTCACTACCCGCTTTCTGCCTTCCTAGTCCGTCCATCCACCCATCAATCAGCCCCGTAAACAGTGGAGCAACATAGAGAAGAGAAGAAACCCTTCGGCGGACTCTCTGTAGTGAAGAATCCTGCCTCTGTGAATGGCAGAATTCGAGCTCTTAATTTTTTGTTGCTAATGTGCATTCTGAAGTAAAGGAACCGAGAAAAGTCCAGGCACGTTATCATTGAAGCTTGAACTACACATTAGATGCACGAGTTATGATATCTAAAAAATATATACATAGCAGAATTAGGTGGCTCTGAAGAAGAGGACAGAGTGGATGGAGGTTAGATTACTAATAACGAAAGCAGTGGAATAATCACATAAACTATAGTTATTCATATTGTAATTCATTTTATTCCATTATTCACGCTGTTGCATGTTGAAAAGACAAGGTTAAATGAATCCTTTTCTGAATAACCAAAATTTAATCAGCGTTATAGGAATGCTATTACTTGTTTAAAACGTTGGCTACGCAGCATTAAAGAGAACTGAACAAGAGTTAGAGAGCCTAACCCCCCCCCCCCCCCCCCCCCCCCCTCCCCGCTTAGTAATTTATGTAATATATGAATCTGACCAAAAGCACAAACCAAACACCTGCGATAGAAGCCGAGGCCGCGACTTTCGTGTATCGGGAGCGGTGCTCCTGATACTGAGCTAGAAGGCTCGCATTACACTGTTATTTTAAAACATATTAATGCTCTCAGCAATGGAACCCGGCATTGAAAGCGTCCACCTCAGCCGCTTTAGACTTCATCCATACACGTGGTGCCGCCCTTGTCAAAAGCAACCAGGGAACTGTGTTTGGTTCTCAGATGAGTAGTGAAGCCCTTAGATACCTTTTATGAACCAAAATGTCCCAGAGAGTGAAGGCAACGGCTCTTGTTTCCTTACACATATTTAGGGCTTAAATGATACATGGCTAAAAAAACAAACAAACCATATTGCATGGTTACCTGGGATTAAGACAGGACGCCCGTTTGACCACAAATGTTATTTTGGTCAATTAATTAGCAAGGAGCTGAAAAATGAGAGCTCCTTTTGTGCGACGTATGTCATCACGCTACCAGACCGGAGACGTGCACTACACAGTGAGCTAACAGGAACACATAACTAACGACATTTATGCCACTCCTGTTTTTGCTTTTAGAACAGTGAGTGTCATGCGCCGATGATCTTGAAGCCCCTTTACATGCCTAGCTCTCATCATAAGGTTCTCTTATGGCTTAGTAGTGAAAATGGAAATTCGTTTGCGGCAAACAGATTAACTCGACTTGGAGACCGAGAACTACGGGTGTGAGCCATGAATGCCCCTTTCGTTGTCTTTAACGTCCAGGTGGTGAGCAAACAAGAAGATTGAGAAAGACGCGGTGCATGCAAAGAAGAACGCCGCTCATTACATGCGAGAAATCCGTGCTTACCTGAGGGCGGCCTGTGGGTCCAGTTGTGGAGGCGCAGCTTTGGCGAGGTGGTGTTCGGCGCGGGCGGTGGGTGCGGCGCCGAGCGGGTGGTGCGGCGTGGCGCCGGGCAACGGCAACCCCATGGCTGCGCCCAGCAGTCCCCCTGGGTGCGGGTGCGAGCCCAGTGCCAGGAAGGGAAGCGTGGCGTTGAGGTGTGCGGCCGCTGCCGCTGCCGCCGCCTGCTGCGGACTGAAGCCGTTGGGCAGCAGGGCGCCCCCGCCGCCCCCGTGGTGGGGCTTGTCCGCTTGCTCCGCTGCAATGAGGGAAAGAGAACACTCAACATTCCACCGCAACGACGGTCACACGCACGCAAAGCATTTGGTGTGAGATCTTGCGTGCCACTCAGAACAAAAGATGCATGCGGCCATATAAACGACAGGGAAGCGAAAATCAATCTTTGCGGTTCATGTGTTTTGTGTTGACCGCTGCACGAGATTACCGAGCTTCGAAACTCAAATTCTGAAATAAAATAAAGCGACGCCGAAGTGTCGTAAAAAATGATGCTGGGCAAATTGACAAGCAGTGATTCGACGAAACAGCCAGAACTTGACATCCCGTGATCGAAGCAAGACTGACCACTAACTAGACAAAGGTCGGACCTTTTAACTTGCACAGAAACCTTTATCCTTTAACTCTCGTAACCAGATGTTTGATACATTTGCTGACGTACTCAGCGATGATTAGAAATTATTTCCCGAGCAGATGACAAAACTGTCAGTTGAAAATATATTGCGGCGAGTAACCTCATAAGCGATAGTATGCGTCTTTTCGATTCCGCTTATGTAGTAGTAAAAAGCAGTACGTTAAATACGTTATATCCAGTCTTTCATTATATCCAAGTTTTTCATTATATAGTCTTTCGTATTCCTTCCCTCCCATTTTTTTTTCTATGTAATAGGGAAAGGGGGAGATTTTTTTTCTCACGATTTCACCAATTCGCAACGTGGCAGGCGGCTCTACAATGTATCAACCTGCCAAGTTGCAGGTGGCTACAAGCTTAAGACGCACAGCAGACGGTTCTCATCTTTATGGAACTCGTAATGCTTCCGCATTAGAAACTTCAGTGAACTGCATTCGCTTCGTGTAACGAAACGCACGTCCAGCAGGGGTTTGTTTTCTCGGTAATTTCGGTGTTTTCGTCATTCCTCGCGTAACTCAGCTAAGCGGGCGGTAAATAAGACGGACAATAAACTGAAAAAGATTGTTTGAACCCTTGTAGCGAAAACTATACGGTAGCGTGGTGTCGTTTACTGAATCCGTGTTATTTTCAGCCTCCCACAAACCAGCGACGAAGACCGTAAAGCAGTGCTGTTAGGTTCGGGCTCGAAGTATCAACTATACATAGCCTGAGATAACTATCATCGAGTATAAAAATTTAAGTCTAGAACACTAATAGAAATTACTCAGTGTTATAAACTGAACTCGACTGCCGTTAACATAGAAAGGAATATCAATCTTCTTGCGTCTGTAGCTTTCAGGCAGCTATGCGCAAGACATGAAGTAGGATACAAGCGTAGTTGAAGCAAAGCCTGAGATATCTGCACGAATTCCCAATTGAAAACAAAAAAAGTACAGGTGAACTCTATTCGGGAAAAAATATAAAACACGCAATGAGGGTATCTGCCCGCTGTAGCATGCGGATAAAAAGGAAATAAATATGTATATAAATATAAAAAACAAATGAAACCGGGAAAGTCCTGAGACAATCGAGGCATCGCGCTATAGTGCTTTCCTGACAGAGGAAACAAAGTTGTCGGAGAGTGTGTAACGCAATATTGACTCTGAGAAAGGGTAAAAAGGGACGACTCTAAAATAAAAAGAAAAGAAGGGCCTGGAGTCTGTTGAAAGAAAAAAACCTTATGGCGTATGCGGCGTACGCAGGCTGCCACGTAAAGCAAAAAGCCGAGGAAAGAAAACAGGGGAGTATTTTTCGGACTCGGAGCGCCTCCGTATAGAGGCCTCGTAGCCCTCGCGCACAGAGGGAAAGATGGAATTAGCAGAGCTTTGGAATATGCACGAGCCCGAACAAGAGCTGGGCACAGCGTTTCTTCGGAAGCCGTGGCGCTGCTTGGCGGGGGTGGTTACGGCGGCGCTGTACCACGGTGCTGCGTTATACATCTCCGCAGAGCCGATGGACTTCTCGTTGGGAGGAGGATGAGCAAGAAGGGGGAGATGGCTGGGGTATTTCCAGTTCCTTCTCTCTCCCTCCACCCACTCCCCACATCTAAGAGCCCAGCAACGGCAAAAGAAGAGTGCGCGCGGCACAAATTAGGTTTCTCGAGAAGTTCCTCCTCCAGTCAAAATGCACACGGCCACCGCTTCCGCGCGGCTAATACTGATCGAAAGGAGTGCGAGCGAGTGTAGCAGCGAAGACGTAGCAGCCCGCGCGGTGTAATTTCTCCGTTCCTCGCCTGCAGAGCATGCCTTGCTTGTCACAGCGTCGGCCGTTCAGACTTTCTTTTGCCTTGGTTACGTTATCTCTTTGCCCGTTGCGCTTGATTCTCGTAATAATTTTTCGATCCCCCGCCGCCGCCACCACCCTTAAGAGCGAGCAAGTGCTCCGGAGGCAGACTCGCGCACTCCATTTCCGCAGCCGTCCATATTTGAGAGAAGCGGTGTATGGAGAAGAAGCTCGAGCTCTCAGAGCGTCTCCACTCATGAGGGAATGAAGCAAGGCAAGTAAATTGCTCATTTTTCCTCCCGGGATCGCAATTTGTACTTTGACTTTTGACTTGCCGCTGGCACAGAATTTAAACTTTCCGCGCCTTCTCTCACATCGTTATTTCTTTTTCCTTCTCTCTTTTTTTTGTCTTTTTTTTTTTTTTTTGCTCAGTCTCGAAGACAAACTTAGCTTCGTGCTTTTAGCATCTCCCCATCCGCGCTCGCTATTATTTCCAGATCCTAAAAGCATAACCCGTTGCTGTCACATTTCATCTCCTCTGTTTCACTGGCTGCGAGGAGTCGACGCGGAATATGCATGCCGAGAAGCAGCTGAGGTTACTCTCTCTCTCTCTCTCTCTCTCTCAACGCGAAGAGATGGCAGGCAGACTGAGGGCTTTCAAATGCCACTTCCACCGCACCAGTCTCTGTACTAACAAAATGACAGATACTCGTCTGGCGAGATTCTCACTCGTGTTGTTTGCCCGGAGGATTTCGACACGTCAGAATCTATCAGCGAGACAATGCACGGCGAAATGAGGAGCGTTTAATTCGGTTTTGCATTAAAACAACTCGTGTTTCGTAGCGAGTTTCTATACGTAAAATTGACAGTGACGTGGTTAGAGTGGCGCCCGTAACGAAATAAAGCGCCTTTCCGACCCTCTGAACCATTACAGTCGCGAAGAAACGCCATTCTATGCTCATCATTCTGTCGCTTCCTCAGTGTGCTGACCATACTCTCGAAAACGTGGTGCTTAAAAAACGCTTTAATATTTGTTCTGTTATTTGTTATATGAATGATTTGCGCTCGAAATCACGGAGCTGTGGCTGCAGACGAAGGCAAAACTTATTGCGTAGAATCAATGCACAGCTATAGGACCTCGGTGTCTTGATTTAGTAGCGAAATAATACGAAGATCCAATCCGAGTATAATATGGTCAGCCGAAAGCTTAAGAAAACATTTTTTTTTTCGGCTTATTTGGCTTATTTCAATATTTAAAAATTCGTAAAATGAAAATGCGGTCTTAAAGGCTCTATACCATCTACTCTTCAGGCAAACCTTAATCGTCCTCATAATTTTGTTATTGTTGTTGCGAATAAAAAATAATGCGAAGAGAAATTAGGTGGACGGGCAAACTTCGCCTCAAGATTAGACATGATAGTGCCTTTAATTGACACCCCTTTTGCTTTTCACGAATTTTTAAGTATTATTTCTTTAAGTCGGTTTCTGGGGAATGATGGGAACAGCTAGTATCTGTCTCATTTCTCGGTTGACACCGACATTCACAATTATTAGCATACCACCTGAGGCACATATGTACCCGGTTCGAATCCCCATCGCAAACTATAGCCGCCAACATGACTAGCAGATGAATGATATAGATGGCAAGCGAAACGACATGATCAACCTGAACGCTCCACAAAAAAATGGTTGCGTCAAAATTTTGATACGAAATCATACGTGTGCAACCGTTCGACTCCCTAGGTGCGCAAAACGTTTTTCCATTCTTTTTTTCCCTATTGATTCCCGCACTAAAACCACGAAAACGCCGACGCCGCCTTCTCTGCGACATGGACCCTCAGGCTAGCGCGTAAAAATATCTAGGCCTGTCGAATGGCTCCTGTTAATTCACTATCCCTGCCACGTGCGAATAGAACTGGAAGAGAGGTGAGAGGAAAGACTGAAAGATGAGATGAGTGTTGCAACAGCCGTCCTTCGCTGAAACGAACAACGACGGGTTTAACAACAGATACCCTATCTGGAGCCTTCTGTGTGTTGCCTCCATCGAAACGACTGCCGAAGCCGGGTTTAAACCTCGGTAGCTCCGTTCATTTGTCGAGATCCCTAACCACTGAGCTACCGCGGCAGGTCACTATTCTATTTCTCTGCGAGACAAGCGCTTTTCTGATTCCGCTGAGTGTTCACGCTATAACACCCGTGCACAAAGCACCCAGGTCGCATGCGGTCTGACAGTGGCACTCCCATTTCTTCTCTTCCTCCCTTCCACCTCCTCCTGGTTATCCCTCACCCATCCTAGCACAACACACTGTCGGCCTGCATATATATGGAGCGAAATAAAAGCAGTATAGCCGAAGACGGCTGCTCAAAAAGAGCCAAGAGCCCAGCAGAGCAAACACGCCGCTTGCGGGACAGTTTTGACGGATTGTTTGGCGTCATAACAGCATGCCATACATACATACATGGGCGAACACTGCGGCGAAAGAGAACGGCAAGGGGACACCCAGAGGAGTCCAAAACGCACCACCTCGCGATCCGCCCACCGCGCTTTTCTGCCGAGGGATCCCAAATCGCCGACGACTACGCATTCACAAACACCTCTTCCCTCTTCGTCGCCATCCCGGTGCGGGAGGAAATAGAAAGAAAGGAAGAAGAATAGCGCGGCAGACAGCTCGCATCTCCCGCGCTGCCACTCCTAACAGCCGGGGGATTTCTTTGCGAAACGGCGCCTTCCACAACACGATCTCTCGTATGCATCTGTTCTCTCCCGACGACGCGCATCCCTGGTGTTCTGGCGCGAGGTATAACAACACCGAAGGAAACACTTCGCCGCACACGAGGCGTGCGCGCTTCAACACGCGATATTTCCATCGCATTTCGTATGCGTGCCGAAGTGGGAATTGGGTTTTTAAAGTTTCACGCGCATCTTGTCTCATAGGAGGAGAGCACACGGGTCGCTTGCTGCTTACTGCTGAGGTCGTGGTGCTGCTTCTCGATCTCCCGCCTTTTCTGTGATTCGCGAAGGGTCCTGCCCCGTTCTTTTTGATTCTATTTGCCCGTGCTTTTTAAGAGAGGTATACTTTTCGGCCACTTTAAGTTGGAAAGCATTCTGGAATTATACAGAAACCAAGACCGTCCACGGAGAGTTCTTTGATAAGGCTCTTTTTCGGATCTATTTTTCTGCCGTCATGACAGTGGCCAGTTCGTCGTTTGGTCTCCGAGCTAATCTTCTTAACACAAAATGAGGCAGTTAGAAAACCCAAATGGAAAAATGGATGAATGAAAGGAACAATTAGCTAAAATGCTACAGATGTGTAACGTTTCGAGTGCAAACTAAGTTAAATCGCGAATTTAACTAATACATATGGCCAATCCGCCCTCGATGCTATAGAAATAGCTATTTATCGAATGTTGCTCGATAAGGGCCAAAGTTCTTTAAGAACTGTCAAATTCACAGAAACTTCCCACCTTATCTTTTCATAGCCTAGACGTGCCAGAAAGAGTGCAGTGAGAAGGTCAGTACTGCTGACTGACCACCCAAGTGTCGAAAAAGTCGAGAAAAGGATCTAGCCAGTGGTGATTGCCTTTTTCAGCAGGCAGATACTGATAACAGGAGGCAACGCATTGAATGACAGAAAGTAAGCAAGCACGGTAATTTCGTTTCCTCCTCATATACTTGTACTTCCTCTCTTTCACTGTTCGATACAAATCGATCGTTATCACTTACGTGCCTTATCACATCACACATCACTTGCATTATCTCAATCGCGCCGTCTTCGCATAGCCACTCATCTGCGAAGTCTAAACTCTGTCGTTTAAGAAGCAAGAAAAGATAAAGATGAATAAAGAAATTCACAAACGGCCAATGACGTTCATGCGGCATATATACGCGTGAGCGAAAGAGAACTGATCGCTGACGTTCCAGTTCCAATTTCGACTAATTAGTGACAGCCCATTACACCTGCAAACTATCCCCTGCCAGAGGCAAGCTCATATATTTTCAAAGTTGCGAGCCTTCCATGAGGTAGGGGTTCCAGGTAAGTTCCAAATGGGTTCCAAATGGGTTCCAGGTGGGTTCCATATGGGTTCGACTTCTATCTCAGTCCACATATAATGAAGGATGAAAGGAGATGGCCAGTTCCTTGAAAACTCGACCATGCATGTCTGGTGGTCTCGTGACGTCACATAACCCGCCTACCAATCCGTGACCAGCCATGTCACCTGCTAACTACCACCTGAAAGAGGTATGCTCGCGATTTTCCAGGTTACGAGGTTTCAGGAGGTTGACGTCGCAGGTCAGATTTTTTTTCCGACATAGGGGTAATAACGCTCATGCGTTCAAGCTAATACGCAGCTGTCAAGCACAATTTCGCCTCAATGAGTAACTCAGTAGCGCCAACACAGGCTTCTCAGGTACATGCTTGGAGCGTTCAGAAATCAAAGAAGAAACGGGGAACGCGGCGTCCAATCTGTGGAGATTCGATCGGCTCTGTAAACAGCCGGCCTCTTTCGCTTATTTCTCGCACACGCCAACGCATCTCTGGGGGCTGGGAGGGTTAAAATCTCCAGAAGCGCGTGAAAGTCACTTCCTTACTCGCGCACAAAATGATGAATACCAAGGAAGAAAAAAAAACAGCTAAGCACGAACGAACCAAATGATGAACGCGGGAGACCTTTATCAATGCTGCGAGCTTATGGAGTCTTCCCAGGTTTCTCTTATAGGAAGTAAAGGAAAGGCGTATGTTGCGGGGGAGGGAGAGGAGGGGAGCAGAAGTGCATAAGCAGGGAGAAAGAGGTACAGAAACCGCGAGTGTCAGGCACACGTGTGCAGTGTACGTGTACACACACATAGGCATCATCTTTTCGGCACACAGCCTGCACCCCTTGTTTCCGCTGTTTATATCATTTCTTTCTTTATCCGATGCGGGCAGGCCGTTTTCGGTATGGGTGGGGTTACGGCACGCGCCAAATAGTGGGCGTCGGTGAGAAAGGGGGGAGGACGAAAATAAGGATAAAATAAAATAATATTGGCGGGTGTTTCACGTCACTCGCGTTGATTCGTAGTGGACCTGACGATTTCCCGACCTGCACGGAGTCAACCGCCGCCGAAGCTGACGCCTTCCATGTGCGCGGTGTACTGACGCCTCGCTGCTATAATCGGCCAAAGGGTGGCAAGTACAGAGCTGTGGCTCGCGCTTTTGCGCTCCGCGTCTGCACGCGTCTAGGGAGGGACTCGTGGCCGATCGCTTCGTTCTCCTGAAGCGCGTCGAAGGCGCGGTCTCCGAAATAACGCCTCCTCCGCGCAGAGCTATAGCCGCTCGGGTTTGTTGTTCTTGAAGCCGAGGCCCCTGGCCGAAGATGCGCAGGTGCACGCGTGCGGTTAAGAAGCAAGGAAAACAATGGAGATAAAACGGCAAAGAAAAATTGCCACGACGGCTATAAATGATTCGCATCGGAAGGCGTGAAAGGCGGCGAGCTTAAATAAGAAGCCCTATGCGTCTTCCCGCTCGCCGCGCCCGGAGCTCGCTCCCTTTTCTTTGTAAACACGTGCGGCTAGCACTGCAAGTACGCGCGCGAAAAGTGGCGCGAAAGTTGTGATGGAGAAACAAACGAGGGGTGAGCGTGGAATAAAACGCGATCATGCAAGTAACTGATAGCACGTAGTTATTTACCTTTTTTTTTTGTTGTTAGCGCAGCGCTGCGGGGCCTCTACAGAATTGCATGGTATAAAAGTAATCAATGTTCCGGGTCTTTGGTCGTTGCCATGTACATGTTGTCTTTCGAACGAAACAATAAACTAACGCGCTCTAAAAGACGACATTATTTTGAGTTAGAAATTCTGTTTGAATCACCGTCGTCTTGTGCCTCGTTCACAGGTGGATAGAATGAAGTCAGGGATTTTATTGGTAATTTTTGCAGAGACTAATGCTTGGATTAAAATTTAAAAAAAAAGGCAGGTAAAGGCAGTGGGTATAATTCCTTGGCCTTCAAAGAACGCTACGCGTCATTGAAGGAACTTGTTCTCAGATTTACCAAGATACCTTGTTGGGCGAGTTGGTACATATTCATTATTAATTTACACAGCGTGAACACGAAGGCAAAGGACAAGATAAAAGAAAGCCACAGTACATGCGCTGACGTGATTGTTTCGTTTTCGTCATGTTTGTTTTTATCTGGGCCTTGGAGTAAAGGGCTTAGTTGTGAGTCAGCGCTTGTACTGTGGCTTTCTTTTATCTTGTCCTTTGTCTTCGTTTTCGCGTTGTTCTCAGATACATGTCAAAGTATAAAATAATATAGGCGTAGAGCACGCGACTTACGATTGCTTTCGTTGCTATAGGACAACTTGAACTTCGGGACAAGCTACCTACGTCCTTGTCTAAAAGTTCATGCCGGCTCATATTTGCCACTGCTATACTGAAATTCGTTCTAGATATATGATAGCTGTTTTACACTGTATACCGCAGCGGATGTCAAGGTGTACTCACAGCTGTGGTAATGACAATGACATATATGGAAATACAAAATTACCACCTGCCTGAATGCAGCAGCCGGTGTTTTTTCTCTCTGTTTTGTAACAGTTGATGTACACACATGACGCATTAAAATAACCGCGAAGAGCTATCAGCCTGAACGCTCGCAGAGGAAGCCAAATAACCATGTGAGACAGATTAAAAACAAAAGGGGCAAATGACAAACCCAGATCGCTGGCGCATGCAAGACGGACGAATCAAAAACTAACAAAAAAAAACGCTCAAAGGCTGACAGCGTCTCGTCCCAGCTTCCGATCATCGTCAGTCTCTGTCAGAAAGCCTTTCTGAATCTTCGGGTATACGGAGTAAATTTCCTAGAAACTGAATATCGAAGCGCGAGCTTGGCGATTTCCCGCACTCCATTTGCTTATTTTTCGTTCCTCTTTCCTTAGCCCCTTCCTGTTCTCCGTTTTCCCCTCTTGTTGCCTCTCTAAATTTCCGTTGCTTGCCTAAAGCTTACCAGCGCATGCCTCAGTCTCCCCTCTATCCTTTCGCTCAAACGCCACTGTTTTCCCTTTTTCCCGTCCTCCTCCTCCGACCGCCACTTCCTGCATGGCTCGGCAGCAGTCTCGTATTATCGCTCTTTCGTTTGTTTTCCAGTCAATACACGGAGTCGCTTTTTCCCGAAATTTTCATGTACTTATTCGTTTTGCTTTCTTCTTAGATCTCCGCCTTTTTCTACATTGCTTCATTTTTCCTTATTTCGCTCTTTCCCGCCGCGTTCACTCGGCGGTGCGGCCTGTCCCGCCAGACGTCCTCCATCATTCCGTCCGTTCGTCTCTTTAGCGCATTTCTTCTCTCACTTCCTATTTCCAGGGTACCGTTCGTTGGTGCGGTTCTTATGCGCATTTCCTCGCGCGGCACCCTTCCGCATGTGGCGCGTTCCTTTATCTTAAGAACGAGAGGCGAGGCATAAATATTTCATGTGCACCAGGGTGAGCTGCGGCCCTTGTTTCAGCCAAAGCATGTACCGTTATGTCCGTACTCTTTTAGCTGAGCTACAATGGGACTGGCTGCGTCTTCCTAATTTTTTTTCTTCCACCTAGATCGATAAATGTTTGCGTTCTGACCACAGAGCGCATTGCGCGGAGCTTATTACGAAAGCTCGCATACATTATTGTATTATCTCCGGAGTTGTCACGAATCTGTCCGATCCACGTTTCAGGAAAAAACCACCTTGCGTAAGCTAGGGGAAAACACTTCCATTTCTTTTAGCTCCATGTACTCAAAACCAGAGTTGGTGCTTGAAATTATTTTGCGAAGATGGAGCTGGTGCGTAGTGTGAAGCCAACTATATAGTTCAAACTGCAGCAGAAAATAGACGATGTAAAATATCGGTGCTGTTGTAATTGCCTCATTTATGAAAGGCGCGAATAAAGAAGGAAGGAAGTTAAAGGGTAGCTGACGCGGTTTTAGAATTCAATGGAATTAGAGTCGAATCTGTGAACGCTGATTGTACATAGTGCCAAGTCGTTTAGCGCTAGCATTTAAATTGACGCCGTAATCATTGAATCAAACTGTTCCAGCTTTCAAGCTTCTCCGCAGCGCATCGTGTGAAGTAGGCACACCGATGATGGCGTTATCTGCGGAGGCGATTCATTTCCAACGCATAAACGCTTACACTGAAAAAGAAAATAAAGCCCAACGAAGGTAAAGGCCGCAAGGTGTTGTTTAGAGGCATCAGGCGACTCACAAAAGGAATTGGGCGAAAGCCGTTTAAATTTGAATTTTCACCTATAATGACGTCATAGTCATGTTTCTCCACACTGCTTCGCTGCTGAGTTGTAAGCGTCCGTGGTGTCCTCTTTCTTGTGTGTTTGCGCTGAATGCTCTATTACAGAGGAAACATACCGACCGCACTGGGGGTTCGGGGGATCACAAATTGTAGACGATCGTTATGCTGTCTTTATGTGAAGGCTGAGATTTATGTAAGTCACGAGCACGCTCAGTAACCCAGAAGGCTTCCTTACCTCGCTAGTGCATTAATTCATGTGCCCCGTGCATAAAGTGAGAAAGTGTCGAACGTAGATCGAAAGGAACCGTGAGATAGTACAGTACTCCAAGATGATCGCGAAATAGTATGCTATCAGTCGACTGTCCAATGTTAATAAAACCTGGCAGCAGGTAAGCTTATCTTTGGCCTGGAAGCAAGATTGCGAGGGACTCAAGCAAGTGATGTGCTTCTTGCAGCGACGTACCATCTGCCTGCGTACTGACACCGCACCTCTGGCTAGGCATTGAGCCTAACTTGTTTCGCGTCGAAGTAGCCGCTGACATAGTGCTGGAACTAGCCACGGTACCCGTCATAAGATAACTAATCCTGTTACCAGTGCACTAAAAATAGATTAATCTTATAAATATCAATGCACAGTCGATTTCCACAATGCCTTCGGCAGCGAAGCACGCCAGATAATAACCGCCGCTAGGCTTTAGATGGGAATGTTTGCTTCGCCGCATGACAGAAATGTGTCGGGGGAAAAGCACTAGAGGCTGAAGGCCACTCCCAAAGCACACATCACGTTCGCCTCGTTACGCGGCTTCCCAGCGCTTGTGCTGCCAGAAAGTTCCCAGGACCGCACAGTCGACCCGTCTTCTCGAGCGAGGGCATGAAAAGTGATCGAAGAGTATCATTAGCAGAAGCGCCACACGCAGCAGCGGTACCGATAAACGCGAACAACAGCGTTATACTTCTGCGTATGATTTTCAAAACTATGTTCTGAGTGTTCGAGATGAAGAGTAATTTTATATATCTGTGCTTGATACATCCGTGTTCGACTCTGTCGCGAAATCAGATGCGAAACCACGTGTGTCAATAAGTTTGCATGCTCCAGTTTTGTTGTCAACGCCACTGACCCCTTGCTTTACGAAAGAGTTGTACACGCTGCAACATTCGCAAAATCTGCGAAGTTGTCGCGTCCACCACAATAAGGAAGCAAATGACAACAATGCGCACTTGGGCGTGACATCAAATCATCTGAGTTAACACGTTTGGCAGCTTGTACTTATACGCCGACATGGCACTTTACAAAATCAAACCTGCCATCATTGATGAAGCCGATCAATAAAACACCGACTGTACTAAAGGTGCACGGGAAGCGAGGGTTATGCAAACATATTATTTGTTTTACTCTGCGTTCACTAAATGCAGTGCAGTTATCCTGCAGAAATGCGCAATGATGATCAAACGGGGTGGTGTGCCGATGTTCGCTTTACATTTTAGCCCGATAAACGGCACTTCTAGCGAGGGCACATTCATTATTATCATTATCGCAGCTGTGGCTGTACAGCTGATTTTGCAAATCCTCCCATACTCGGTAGACTCACGGGTCGACTCACCCGTCAGATAGGAAAACAACGGACTCCACCGCTTTAATGGCGGTAGAGCTGGCCTGTCTCGAATATTGGTCAAAACTTGTCCTCGAGCACACCGGGCCTGTACTTCCTGTATTAGCCTGTTTTTTTGGGTTCGCATTGCAAACTTTGTTTGCTGTATAAAATCCCACTGCATTACAAATAAGCCTGCAGGCGACAAAGAGCTTACATGTCAACGTATTCTCTTCTTCCAGTCTTTGCTAATTTCACTGAGAAGCTATGGGCGATTTCGAACTCACATTTAGGACCGCAGTTTTTGATGAGTCTTTTTTTTTTTTTTCAGCATAAGCCTTTCATATATTTACCACATTTGTCACCGGGTTCGATGCCGGAGCTGTCACTTGACATTTCTTAGTGGTTGTCAGCTCTGACGTCACGAGCGGTCATTACAATTTTCGGAAATGACCGTAAATATAAAGCGCGAAATTAATCATTCCGAAATATGGCCACCGTTCTCCATCCGTTCACAGTTAGTCTGATCATGACTAAGCCTGCTGGAGAGAGACTCACTCAAAACACGCGCAGTAGGCACGTATTGCAGCGTATCGTGCGATTCGGTTTCCAGCTTAAAGGTTGGTTCACATCTAAGCGATTGAGCGAACTCAGCGGCGAGCGGCAGCGACAGAGCGAAACCTTGCCAACGCGTTGGAACTGTGTCGTGCTCTTGACGCTCCAGCCACCACGACATCTCAAAACAGGTTTTTGCGTCACCGCGGCAGCAATCACTATAACGTTTTCGCTTGTGAAACAGACTTAAGAGAACAGAGACCAAGCCGTACGCACCTATCTATTGATTATTTCTTTCCACGCTGCATTTAATGAAGTTGCATTTCTCTGCTGGAGCTAGCTACTGATTCTGCTTATCTCCTATCAGCAGTGACGTACACGTACGTCGCAGCCAGCCATAAGACTATATATATATATATATATATATATATATATATATATATATATATATATATATATATATATATATATATATATATATATATATATATATTATATATATATATATATATATATATATATATATATATATATATATATACATATATATATATATATAAACGATTGCTTGCAAACTACGGCGTCATGCGTGTTCTCGCTCACACCCAGACGGCTCCTGGTCGACAGTGGCGATGCAACTGCGTAAATGTCGTCTCTGTGTCTTATCAAACCTCAACACTGTGAGTATAAGGCCGTGGGCGCGTGAGAAAATACGACATCAAACCGATTTTCACGGTTTGGGCGGCTTCTCGCAAGCATGGGTTGTTACGTCAACGCATTTTGCTGGGTTCCCAACCAAAGCACCAGTCCTGAAGGTAAGATAGTCGACTTACGTCCCTCCAGCGCACCCCCTTCGCTTTTTTTTTTCTTTTTCGCAGCCTCCTCGTCGCTGGTTTTACGACGAGCACGGCGTGTTAACTTCTCGACTGTGGAAGCGCTTCTGTTTCGCGCAGGCCAGTAAAAACGTAAGCGGCCGAACTGCGTGTAGAAAGCGCTTGAGAAAGATCGAATAGCGCAAAGGCAATTCACATGCGCGGCTTCGATACGTAAATGAGCGAAATTCTCCGGACGAGCAGACTAAAAAGAAATAATAACAAAGAAACTACTGAAGCCAACAGACAGCGCGCGTGCGCGGCGATCAGGCAACATTCGACATCTTGTCTCGCCGAGCAGTTCCGCTGGCCGTTTTGTTCCCGCTGCCCCTTCTGCGTACCTCCTCTGTGCTCTCACGAATCGGCATTTGTTCCTCTTGACGATGCCGGGGAATTTTTACAGCCTCTGCGGCGGTTAATAAAAGCGAAGTAATCGTAAAACTATATCAGGTCAATAAAAGCGAGCGGTCCTGCTTATACGCCCTTGCAGTCGCCGCCACCACTCCTTTCATTTTTTTTTTTCTTTCCTCCGGCGTCAGAAACAAAGAGAGAGAAAAAAAAAGGTAAAATATTCAGAAGGACCGTCGCGCTTGGTGCGGCTAATAAAAAACACTTCCGCGCGAGTTGCATATTCCGCGGCATCACTGACGCGAGTTTGTATTCCATTTTAAGGAGCCTCAATGGGAAGCACTCGGAGGAAACAACTTGCGCATCTCCGCGATCGCTCGCAGCTCCAAAGTACGTAGCGCCCTCTCACGCTCTAATTTGAATTTCATTCTAGTTTCGTCGCGGAAGCCGCCAAAGCTGGGTCCCATGACGTGGGGCTCGACCGCCGGCTCGACAGACCAGGGTACAGAGAAGTGAGGAAAAAGGATGAGAGTGAGTGGACGGAAAAGAGAGGACTAAGCTAATGGAAAGGGCGAGGGAAACGAAGAGTATAGGGAGGGTGAGATCGACGCAGCGAACAAATGCGAACAAACGTCGAGCGATATAAAAACACGAGAGTGTGCAGGAGCGACGTCAGAGACTCGCGCGGCACGAAGTCGCGCGCTTTTCCAAAAATAATAAATTTCGGAGTCGAAGGCGCCGAGCGAGTTGAGAGATAGTTCGCAGACTTCGGCTCGCGCGCGGCAAATAAAACACGCGAACGAGCGCGCGCATGGCGGCGCGCTAGCTGGGAACGCTGACTTTACGATTCGAGGCGCGTTCCAGCCTCGCCGCGACTTTGACCGTCTCTGTGCATTTTATTTTCCCTTTTTCTCATGCTTCGCGCGGATGTGCCGCTACTTTTTTTGTAGTTTTTTTTTTCTTTTTTTTTCTATCGCGTCGTCCAGAAACAAGACTGGCATTGGCTTCTATCTTTGTTACTGCACGAGGTTTGTGCCGTTGAGTGAAGTGCAGCCCTCGGGCGACAGACACGCTCAAAAACATTGCGCTTATAAGCAAACGCACAGAGCCAGTATGTAGCTATACGCTTCCCGAAAGTTACACGCACGGAGTGGACGTTTCACGAGCATCTGCTTATTATAGCAGCAATATATTCAACAGTGTGCACCTGTGTTTTCGTAAGATGGGTGGGCGTTATTTCTTTTGCATCATGCATTTCAGCAACGTTCCGGGATCCTAGCGGACGTCAATGCTTGTTTTGGCGTTTTATATACTTTGTTCCGAATCAATTGGAATTAGTTTGCTACGTTTTCAACTACTTTAATCTCGCTTCGGTTCTAGCCCGCCTACGCCTTTATGTAAATGAGGTACCGATGACTTGAAGAAATGAAACCCCGGTGAAACCAGTTACATTTATTTATTTATATTTAGGTCGAAGGGCATAAGACAATGCTTCATAGCGGGAATGATCAGAAACTCGGCATGAACTGTACTTTATCCCGTACAGTGTACGTAGCGCTGCAAATGAAAAAGATAATCAAATGATCTTGGTGATGAAGACTATGCACGAAAAACACATAGCTACATGTGGAGTAAGTGTGTTCGCGTATAACGCAGGATAATTTTTAAATCGAGAGATCCGGTGTTCACAGCCGTTTCAATGGTGTGCATCGGGGCTCCCGAAAACTTTAAATATTGTACCAAAGAATGATAAGCGCCAAAAACTGCAGGGCTTCCTCCTCTATCCTCCCTGAGTTTCTGATCTAAACATTCTACGACGTGTCACCAACTAGACCTTCATTTTACAGCAGCGATGAGGCAGTGGGCCAGAGCAATAGTCTCTTTACAAACTGGCGTCACCAAAATTTCATAAGACGGTTAGCGCCATATTATAGTGAAAAATGTATACACTAAAGTAGATCTTTTAAAACACTGTGGGTAACAAAAAATTAACCAGTGGTTTAGCGCGGCTTAAGCGCGGATATACATGCAAAAGCATTATTTATCACCTCTATAGCTCAATTTTGCTCCTTCTACTTTTTCTACGCCTCGCCACGTTCATCTATGGTATTTAACGGGTTATTTAGGTTCTTTAGTATGTGAAGCGGGACTAACTAATGCCTAAGTGCAACTTTATCAGAGGAGGTGAAGACAAGGATATTCGAAACGCAGCGGGAAAGCAATCATTTTATGTTTGGCGGTGTAAATGTACATCTCAAAAAATATATCTTCACCCCGATTCTGAGCATCCCCATGTGTGGGTGCGTGCCATCAGTCTAGAGGACAACAATGGCTGGCAGATTAATACGTAAAGAAACGGACTATATCGAATTACGCAGCGGTCTAAAGCTGTCGCCAGTGAAGCTGATTTATTTGATTCGATTTGGGCTCGAAACGCACTGGCGGCGAGGATTTTTTATCGAGCGGTTGCTCGAAGGAGATTTCACATTCACCCCGGCGATATCCAAAGGTGCGAGTATAGTACCGCTGCTGCATGTTCTCGAAGTGGACAACTTGTAAGCCACTTGTTCGAGAACATTTGTCGTTGATAAACACACGTACATGTGTGCAATCCGCTGTTCACCAACTCCAAAATGAACTCCTTTCAGTATATATAGGGTTCCTTTAAGAGCACCAACACCAGATATAAGAGAAACGAAGAGGATGCGCGTTGCAATGATGACACTCACCTGCAAGGTGCCCATTCTCGTAGCCGGGGTAGTCATCCATGCGGCCTTTCTTGTTCATCATTCCCAGTGGACTCCCATTGCTCGGACTCATCGACATCATCGACGAACGCTTAGGGGGCCGCACTTGGCTGCAAGAGAAGAAGAGCAAAGAAAACAATAGTATTAAAAAATGAAACTCGTTGGCCGTAAACAATGGCGCGCTTCCGCTAGCCCCCTGCCCATTGATTGTAAACAGAGATACATAGGTATGCGTCGTTTTGTACAGGAAACCACGAGCTCTGCGAAACGAAGATAGCCAGATACTTCAAAGCGCCAACTAGTTCTGGAAACTTCACTCTCAATATTTTCGCCACGAGTCACGTAGAGAGTAAGCAAAAAAGAAGTGTGTTTGGCCGTGGGCACTCGAGAAGGCGGGATGCCTTCTAAATGTGGCGGGGTGGCGGAGGGCTGTACTATACTAACTCAGAAGGCTGTACACCCAACCATGATTTTCAAGCTGACACGTATCAAGACTACGTTCTCACAACAGTAGCTGCCAGCGTCGTATCTTATGAATTTCAGATGCAAGCATATTCGCACAGAAAACAGGCTTATTCCATCAACGGTTTAGCGTTGCAGAAAGAGGCGCTGGTCCGCGATGAAATCGAAAGGAAAACCGCATTAAGCGAGCGCTCCTACTAAAGGGGCCTTATTCAACCGTATATCCCGGCACATCTTCGTGAAAGGTCCACTGTCTCCTTTCCCTCTTTTGGGGTTTAAGACGAACGCTCTCTCAGAGCTCGCGTGGTCCAAGCCCCACTGCTCTCTACTGTCACCCTGCATAGACAACAAAAGGTGTCATACAGTTTGCTTTCATAACCGCGTCCCACAAATATGCGAGCAGTGCTCGCGAACCGACCAGGGAACATGGATCGAATCAGTAAGAGGAATCGCTGCAAAACAAAAAAATGTAAATAAATTTGGCCCGGCACTACGAGAGAGCGCCGAAATTGCTGCACATCCCCGCCTCAACTTTCCTTCCCTCTCTCTTCATGAGGCGAGCAAGTCAACCACAAAAACCTGGTTTTCGTCCGCCGGGCACGCTACGCAATCAAGCCTCAAAAATCCACTTTGCGGGCGCGCGGATGTCGACGCGCGAGCGCGCTCAGTAAAGCAAGCGGCCAGCAGCGTCGCAACGACAGAGCCGCCGCGCCTCGCTCGTACTTTCCATCCAATTTGCGCCGTCCAGAACGGATGCCCCGTAACCATCTCGCTCTTGATACGGTTCCTCTCCCCGTCCCCGCCTCTCATCCTTTCCAGAATCGTTTCCTCGAACAACAACACAAGCGGCAACCAGCAAGCAACTGCACAAGTATCACCTACGTCAGCACTGCCACCGGCGGCCATTTCAATTTGACAGGCTCCCCTTCCCCTCCACTCCCTACGTGGAGACTCCAGGTTGGGCTTCTCCCCCGAACGCGCCGACCCCCGCGCTCCGCTCTTTTCCACGGGGCACCGGCGTATGTCCAAGTAGCCGATCTCATTTCCAAGGGACCGACGACGGCGGCGACACATAATACGCAGCACGCCGCACGGCGCCCATCTCTCCCGCGGTGCACGGGTGGAAGGAGTGTGGGGTGCGCGCGTGTGTAGGTGTGGACGTCGCAGGGGGGTGAGGAAGGGTCCGCACGGCGGGAGAGATGCGCTGTTTTCGCGTCCACGCCGCTCCCGCCGAGCAAAGTGGTCGCTCGGTGTGCCCCGTTGTACGCGGTGGTGTCTCGCGGAGATGAACACGGGGCGACTGACGATGCTGCTTTGCTCGGCTATACGCGGCTGTTGTTTGCTTCGAAATTGAATCGCAAACTGACGAGGAGGGCTGCGTTTTTATGTCTGTGCAGTTATGTTTCTCTCTGACGCTACCGCGAGCAATGTCCGCGATATGAAGCGAGCAGGAAGAAGGAAGATTGGTATAGCGCAGAACGTAAATGGTATATCTGCAGAATGCAGATAAAGGTTTGGAGCACGCCTGATCCTATTTGTACACTGGTCTCAGCATTCGCCCTAATTCACGACATCTAGGGCAAATAAAGTTGTTTCTCTCTCTCTCTCTTTCGCCGGAAAAAACCACACTGCGACATTACGAGCCTGTTTTTAGTGCTGCACAATAGAAAAATCATGCACACAAGACAAGATAATATGACTCAGAAGATTCTGTCATAAAAATATTTTCATCTGAAGTACTGCAAGAAGTAAAAAAATTTCGCATCGTTTCGTATGAACGGGCTATAAGAGGAAAGCGCAAGCTAAAGAATTTTCGGGGAAGTTAATTTTAGTTGTAGAAAGCAACTGCGCACAAATCATAGGGCACTGGCAGTGAGGTCTCTAAATACGCTCCTACTTTTCAGCTAAACTTACTGTTTCGTCGGAATTTATTTCATCCAATAGACTAAATAAAGTGTCTCATCAAGCGAATGAGGCGAGCAGTTGTGATACGCTTCACATGTGTCCAATGAAGTCATTGGTGCTGTTTCCGGCCGCTGGATTTCGCAACTAGTTCGATACCTCTAGAGATGAGAAATTAAACGCAAGTACGCACAAGCACCCCCCCCCCCCCCCCCCTTCCCCATTGACGCGAATGTCAAAACGTAGAGCAATGTACTTAAGAGTATCCGTTCTCGGTTGTGTGCAAGTACGAAGAGGAGGAAAGATAGCGCATGCATCCCAACGATGTATTTTGGGGCATTCGTCGTCCAAAACGTGAGAATCCGCACAGTGTTGCTACTCTCTCTCTATCTCTCTTTCTCTCTCATTTGGCCACTGGATGGCATTAGGAAAGAAACGATACTGTAGCTCTATCGGTCTCGGTGTGCACCTGATATCCGGCGTGCGTAAGGAAGGCGCTGAAATAATAAGTAAAATTGGCGCGAAAAGAAATCGAAACAGTTAAGTGCTTGAGAGTTGCTGGCTAATTTTGAATAAACTAGAGACGTGCACTGGCGTCGCCAACACTAGACCATGTTGGCGTTTCTTAACCTCCAAAACGCCCGCAGAAATATGTAAATATTTACTTATATGCATTTCGTTTTCTTCGCCAACAACGAGCACCGAAGTTACCCCTTGACAGCAAAGCGGAAAGCGTTGAGGGCAGACCTCTGTATTACGTCGTCCGTATTGCGCAATCAGTTCTCACAATGCTCAGTTAAGCCACTGTCTGGTCATGTAGAGGGGGCAAAGGCCCAGCTTGCCAAGAGCGTCAGCTCGCCCTCCCCCTCCACTGTCAGCGGGTCTGTGAATGGCGCAGCTGGAGGTCGGGTCCGGTCAAGACCGATCGTGCTGGGGGTCAAGCGCGTATACGGTATACAGCCACAACTGGCCCTTGCCTCCCTCCATCCCATGCAGGCCCGCTCTTCCCAAAGGGCTGTGCTCTGGCCACTCCGCCGCCTTTGTGGCTCGTCGTGTCCTTCCTTGCTGCCTCTTCTATTTTCATTCCCGGCTTTTCTTCTCTTCTGGGCTCTTCGCGCGAGAACGCCCTTCTTCCGCGGCCGGCGCGGCAGGTTGTCCGCGCTCGGCCACTTGAGCCCGCCACCGGCGCTCGTGTATCTGACAGATAAAGTTCCGCGGGAACCGAGTGCGATTGATTGATTCATTGTGTGCGGCCGGCCCTGAGAAAGCGCGTCGATGTGAGGTGCCGCTGCCGACGCTGCCTCCCCGCGCGAGCGGAGAGGCGATATGTCCAGCGGGTCCTGTAGCACTTCGGTCTTCGTTCCTTCTTCGATACTTTTTTTTTTTTTTGTTAGCTCTTTGTATCCTTTTGTATCGACTCGGAAGCCTCGGCTTTTCCCGCTGATCGGCTGGCTAGGACGCTTTATTTTTTTCGTCTGAACATTACGGAACATTGTTCCTCTGAGGCTATTGCATACTCACCAGATTAGTGCGATGTATCTCTAGGAATGTTGCGAGGCCAGGGACGATTATTTTTTTTTTGCTTCTGGTTCATAAAATGTGCCACGTAATAAGATTTTTTTTCTTTTTTTTTTTTGAAGTGCTGATCAATGAATAATCTCACGCGCTGACCGTTTGTTTAGATGTGAGATAAGAATGCTCCGGACCGCGAATTTACCTCCTCGGTACTTATTTTTCCAACCGCTTGCATGAATGCGTGCTTCTCTTCGGAGTTGGTCCCGTACATATTTCTGGATAGAGAGCTCGGTAATATATGCTAGTGAATGCACATGATGCACAGTCAGACTAGTATACCAGCTGAAGACAGAAAAGCAGTGAGGCAGAGAGGGCAACTGAGTGGGTGCTCCGGGCAATTTTATTCTCGCAGCGAAAGGCAACATCAAGTTTTATATAGCAGTGAATGTTTATACGTTCGAAACATTAAATCGTGTTTTCTTTTCAATTTTTCTAAAAACTGCGTCTGGATATAGGTTGAATGAGAAACCACGCAGGTACACCATCGGTGGCTGCAGTTTCAAAATTAGACCGGACTTGTCGAAAATTGTATAAGCGCTGCCTTATTCAACCCCAACACCTCGGCGTCTCTCCTAGTCTGAGTCGCTTTGGGAAGTTAAAACTCCACGAACCAAACCTAACACATCAATGAAAAGACACAAACAAGGTGTGTGTGTGTGTGTGTGGGGGGGGGGGGGGTCTAACCGTGGCGCACTTGTGTTACGTGCTCTATCCTCAGTTGACGCACACCGCTACGCAGTGAAAAATGCGCCCCTACGAACGCGTATATGAATACTATCCGATCAATGCTATCTTACACGGACGAACGGTACAAACACACGGGCATGACTGACGGGGCGCCATACTGAAATCAGCCTAAAAAAGAGAGTAGGTGGCGAAAAAAACAGTAGTGCAGGGTGACAGGTGGAGAAATTACCGCGGAAGATTCATGGCGATGAAAGTTTCGTTCTGTATGCGTAATAGCCCCTATAGATAAAATTCTTGTTTCTAGGCAGATCTCATTTCGCCTTTCAGCAGTGGCCTATGGTGGTTTAATTATCACACTGGCATGCGAGGCGTGTTGTGTTCGGATTCCAGCGCCGATGTCCCCGCCGGGTCATTGCTGGATACATACAAGCTTTTGCTGGCCCAGTCCTCAGCTTCTTTGGTGTGAAAGGCTTGATCATTAATAAGCCGTTCACCCCACATCGTTAGGCACGGCGCCCTTTGGCAAGAATGTACCCTGCGCTTTTAAAAATTAAGTCATGGTCAAAGCTCTTTCCACTTAATCGTCCCTTGGTTCATCCCTTTTTTGCACAGTTTCCATCATAGGAAGGCCACACGACACAGTCTCGGCATGACGTCTTCCCTCCTGGTCCACCAAGTACAATTGAGTGCCCCTGATGTCCCCGGCGTATGGACTTCTGCGTACAGCTTTACGCGCGCGCGCACACACGCACACACGCACGCACACACGCACGAACACACACACACACACACACACACACACACACACACACACACACACACACACACACACACACACACACACACACACACACACACACACACACACACACACACACACACACACACACACACACACACACACACACACACACACACACACACACACACACACACACACACACACACACACACACACACACACACACACACACACACACACACACACACACACACACACACACACACACACACACACACACACACACACACACACACACACACACACACACACACACACACACACACACACACACACACACACACACACACACACACACACACACACACACACACACACACACACACACACACACACACACACACACACACACACACACACACACACACACACACACACACACACACACACACACACACACACACACACACACACACACACACACACACACACACACACACACACAAAATGACAGGAGAAACTGTCAATCTGAGTCCGCTCAGCGCAAACACACGGCTCATGCGTGAGACAACAAACGGACCGCTCACCACACGGCAAACGCTCCACACACCGCGAGCGAACCCGAGCGTGGGAAAGGTTCCGAGCCCCACCTGCGACCGTTTCCGCCGTCACGTCAAGTCGGATGAAGCCCAGGGAGCCAACCCAGACTGCCTTCCACGACGGGCGCCCAGTTTAACCAAAAACCACGCGCCGAACCGACGCCCTTTCCCCAGTCTCTTTTGCACGCCGAGAAAGGCACCAGCAAGAACGAAGCGAACGCACAAAAGTTTTAATAAACGGAAAGAAATGCGTTTAAGACGCTAAAGCAGCAGCACGCAGCGTCCGCGGCAGAGATGCCGTATTATATACGAGAGATGACAGAACGAGTAGGGGCTGTACAGAGGCGAGCGTTTCGAAGGCTGCGGTGCGGCTTCCCCGAAAAACTCCGTGCCGAGTAGTCAAGTCACGAAAGTGGCACGGACGAACGCGGGAGTGAGGCGCGCTTTGATTGACGGAACCAGATGAAAACGTCACTCAAGAGGAGAGCGGGAATCGCTTTGGCGGCGAGGCTCATTGCGTTCCTCGAATTGCGTAAAGCGGGGCGCGCTCTGTGGGGTCTGTCTGTGTGCAGTCTTGCACGGGGCGATGCGCGCGGTGGCAGTCGGACAGGAAAGGGCTGCAGTATAGGCTATACGCGTGCTGGAAGTCTTCGACGGACACAGAGTGGTACGGCCCCTCGACACCGCGCCACTCCGTCCCTCTTCATCAGTTCTTTCTTCAAAGAGAAAATCGTCTCTCTATGTATTTCGATGTCGTGCATAATGGCGCAAATGAACTTCTACTTACAACAAACGCATTCAAGGGTGCAACGATTTTACGTATATAGTTTCGCGTCCACCAGTTTCCAGCATGATTATAGTTACCGTCATGAGGCTTATGTTTTAGTCAAAATAAATGTGTTCTCTGTATATGTCACAGAAGTACCATGGACGATTAGACACAACACTTAGAATTTAGTTAAAGCTGTTTTGTGATGAAGATGGGACAGAGTAGAAAAAAAAAACATTTTGTTCCTAGAGCAGCAAGCCGGTATACAGTCTAATATGATACTATATAGCACTTGAAAACTGCAACCGAATCTGCAGAATTCTAAAGCGAGAAGCAAGGCTGCAGCAGTGTGTACGAACAGCAGGTTGTGTACGACGCAAGTAATGAAACTAAGCCCCATAACAAACAGCATGCAGATGAACATCAGG
Source organism: Amblyomma maculatum (assembly GCF_055883805.1). Classification (NCBI taxonomy): domain Eukaryota; kingdom Metazoa; phylum Arthropoda; class Arachnida; order Ixodida; family Ixodidae; genus Amblyomma; species Amblyomma maculatum. Next base: position 76,778,157 of record NC_139347.1, read on the forward strand.
TGCATGTGAATCGTGAATACTCACAATTAAACTGCAAAATGCATAAATGAATATCAGAAAGCTATAGAAAGCTATAGCAAAAAGAAAAAATCATGCATGACTAGACACCAGAATCAGTTTGTCACTTGCGACGAAGGTGTTATATATCGCGTTCCGTTGTCCTGCGGACGCGAATACATTGGACAAACCGGCAGGTGTATAAATACCAGATTGAAAGAACACAACAAGAATGTAAATGATGGTGACCAGGGCCATGCATCTTAGCACGCACTGTCGTAATTGTGGCGATGAGTCTACACGTCGCCGCAGACAACCTTGCGTGCCTGAGTTCCAAAAAAGCACTATCGTTGCTCGACACAATGATCAGTGTGTCAGGGAGATAATTGAGGCGGTGAACATTGCTCGTACAGAGGAAAGGTGTGTAAGCATGACATCAGTCGCACTAACCAAGAAGGAGCTGAAGTATCTGGATCGATGGTGATTAGGGCCTTGTCCTATCGCCTATGCCTTTCATGCTGATTGCTCTTCCTGCTCTTTCCTGCTGAAACTTCAAATGTGTATAAATGCGTGGCATATCAGAATAATAAACAGTTGGAAGTCAGCGCTCTTTTCACTCTGTCTGTCGTCGTCCCTTCTTGTGGTTCGCGCTGTAATACAAGTTAGATATGAACCAACTAGCCCGCCAAGCAACCGTTCTTATATAAGGACTATTCTAATTAACGCGCTGTACCTGAGCAATCTCTAGGTATAGCCAGCGTAACAAAAGGGAGAGGGAGACAAGGATATAACGGCACAATATTGTGTTGCACTGAAAAAAGTTTCGAGTGCATTTCAGAAACTGCACTGGAGAAATGCGAAAGCCTGAGCGTTGCTGCTACACACGGTATTTCTAGCGCCTCTCGTCGAACACAACCATCGTTCCGTTGAACGCATCAAGGTTCACCGGCATTGTACAATTGGTTTACAAGAAAGGAAAGACGCACACTCTTAAAAAAAGGTAGTTGTGGTTACTAACTTTTAGGGTAGTAACTGCTTGTCACATATGTAACTAACTAGTTAGTAAGTGCAGGTAGTATCTGCTAGGTAGTAGCATATACTACCTCTAGAAGGTAGTAATCAGAACTACCTCCAGCAAATCTTACTACTTCTAGATGTAGTATCAGCAACTACATTAATCGCCATATCAGAAATAAACGTTTTTCACTCACACTCGGGTTTAACGTCCCAAAGCGATTCAAGCTATGAGAGACGCCGTAGTGGAGGGCTCCGGCAGTTTCCATCTGGGGTTCTTTAACGTGCACTGATATCGCACAGCACCGTGCACTGATATCGCACAGCACATGGAGGCCATTCCGTTTCACCTCCATGGAAGGCTTTCGCCTTAAAAACAGAAGCATCATTTGGGATAGCACTTTGACATCAGCACTGATGTTCTGATGTGACATACTCAGTGACATACTTGAGGTATGGACACATAATTTTAGTTGCACTTTTCTTTGGAATGATGCTCAATACGCGGACTAATATGTACATCGTATTCGCCTGCGCAATGACCTCTAAATAATTTAAAGTCAAATTTCTTCTCTCATCTAGCTATTTCGAATTCAACCAAAAAATAAAAAAGCTGCGGTATCATTGCTGCTCAGTCATTTTGGCTCACTGCAACGCTATAGTCAGTTTGCTTCAAGATCCGGGAACACAACGAGTAAAGAAGAAGCGATTATAACGGAGCTCTCGCGTTAAAAACAAAGCCGAAAGAGGTGAAGAAATGGTACAGTAATGGATTAAGCCTCATTAACAAGATAATCTACAAGCTACATTTGGTGCCTGTACTAAATAAAAATCTTTTGGTCTCCATGGTCGCGAACCAACTAACCAGACTTACAAAGCCTTCGTGCTCATTTTGACCTATTTTTTTTTTGCATTCAAAACAGACAACGAGCAACGACTCGCTTCAGAGTAATGCGAATTTAATTCGCATCAAGCTGGCCTCTTGTGAACGACGGGCTATTACCGCAAACCTCGCCCCTTATTGCACGTTGAAGAACAATGAGAAACGAAGTGTTCGATTCTCTTTGCGCATAAGAGACCTCACACTTTGACCTCACTGACTGGGCAACCTCAGCTCATAAGCGGATGTGGGCACAAGCATGAAAGGAACCCGGCCGGCAGTGTTCATCGAAACGGTCTGACACACTTGCCACGCGCCTTTCTCCAGCAAAGAGATGAGAGTAGAGAAGCGCGTGCAGGGCATCGAGGCCCGCTTCGAAAGAGCGGGAGGTGTGTCGACGACGCGTGGAATCCCAGAGCCGACAAGCGGAAATTAACAGGTGGTCTCGCCCACTGGTGAGGAAACGTACACTCGGAGAAGCAGAAACGCCACAAAAACTAAAAAAAGAAAAGTAGTGCACAAGTCTAACACAGCAGCGCGCTTCAGCGAGCCGCTTAAACGAGCACGGAGAAGTGAGAAGAGTACTCTGCACTCCGTGGTCGGAACTGAGCCCAAACCAAGCTTGGCCGCGGGAAAAGGAATCGTACACGCACACGCCGACAGAGAGAGAACCTCCCCGGATCTTCTCAGTGTTGCGAGCTAGACTACCAGGCTCTCGGATCTACAGCCACCGCCTCAGACGAGCGCAGAAACTTTTCTGCCTGTCCGCCCACTCGAAACGCGCCGGAGTGCCCGCACTGTACGGTCAAAGAGAACGAGGGGCAGAGACCAGTGTGCCGCATCAGCCAGCAATTCGCACCGACAAACGAACCCGGACCGGGAATGAACAGCAGAACGCACGCGCGGCCGCTTCGAGCGAAAAAGCGGAACGCCCTTACAGACAAGGGTGCACGCGCCGGGCATGTCCCTTTCTCTCTCTCCCCTCGAAATGCATTCTGATTGTTTCTTGCCCATGTCAGTCCTCCAGCTCTTATTTGTTTCTATTTGTTGCTGTCTTTCCACTGTTGTTTCTTTTTCACGTCTTCGCCATCCAGTTGCGAATGTGGGCAATATTGTTTTCCAGTAGGAGTCTCGGCCGCTTCGAAGGTTAACGCGTTCTTCGTGCAAGCGCCGAGCCGCCGGGTGTAATTAACGCAGCCGAAAAAGGCGCGGCTCAGTACTGTGTGTACACCGTTGAACGTGCCGGACAAAAGGCCTCTTAATTATCGTTGGCTGTGATTGTACGGAGGGTTCTATCATGGTGCATGAAGAATGCTGCAGGAAAACAAAAGTATAATTAAGAAAACAAAGGTTTACGTTAATTACAGGCAGTTGTAAAGCGTGGGCGGGTAGCCTACAACGTACAGGCCACAAGGGTTAACAGCACTTTCGCCTGTTGTTGGGCGTCCCGCACGCCATGTACAAATAGGTTTCATTTTGTTTGTGGATATGTTTGCTATTTTTATACTCATTTCTGACGCTGCCCAGTGAGTTAAGCAATGTGCGCTTACGCTTCTCTCTTTTTTTTTTTTTTTTTAGCAACAAGCTGCCGAAAGCTCAACAAGCTGCCTCGGTTACTCAGTGTGTAGCTCACGCCGTCAAGACCATGCAGAAAGACGATTACGTAGGAACCATTATGACTTCATCCGCGCGTACATCAGACTACCTAACTTCATCAACGCCACTCTATCACACTTCACGCGATTAAAGCTATACGTAGGTATGAGGATTTCGGCAACGGCGTCAGGCAATTCTTGGAACGAAACCGTTGCGTAGAGGCACCTCTCTCCAGGAAACATTTTTTCCGCGTTGCCCAGCAAGGTGCCTTGACATTCCTCCTGGTTGCAATGCATGCGAAATTGTAATGGGCGTGTAGCGGTCAAGAGACACTTTTTGCTTTCCTTTTCCCCAAGCTACAGCATTACCGATTCACGGCGCGTGTTGTTCTGTGAACACTGCTATACTTTTCGAAAGTGCAGGCCAGACGACGTGATGCATGAGCTAGCTCTTCACGCCTCTTTCCCGCCCACGCTCGGTATGGGAAGGGAAACAGACTGTGGCCAGTTGTGTTGATCAGCCAACGAGGTGATACTCCGTCAGTCCGCCGAAGGAGAGAGACAGTGAGAGAGAGAGAAAGACGAGAAATGGGCAAACGCGAGAAGGACCGAGTCATTCGAGTTCCGTGGACTCGACTCATTACAGAACTGCTCTGTTCGACCCCCTCGGTGTGCGTTTTGAAGCCCGTCGGACGCTGCTTCCTTAGAAAAGCGGCTTCCTATAGTGCAACTTCAACTTACGTCTCAAACGAAGACCGGCTCGTAACCGGAAATGTGCTGCTCAGCCCTCGGCGTCATTATTTTTGGAAACAAGACGGGAATACCCGAGAAAGATCATGCATGCTTTTAAAAACATTCAGAACCTCAAAGACGCGAAGACCAGAAGGTAAATTGTTCAGAAACTTGTCTGGTCTCTTTCTGAGCGTGATTGTCGTCTGCTGCTTATTTGGTACTTTCTAAGGCGATAAAAAAAAAATAATAAAGAAAATGCTTAGATATATCAACGCGCTCCTGAAGCCAAACTATAACAAAATTTAATTATTTTAATGGGCAATAACTTTGATTGAAACTTGATGACGGGTAATACTTAATTTATAGGCCTCAAACTACCTCTCACATGCGAAGAGAAAACACCTTGGAAGCTCCTCCGAGTATTGTCTGAAATTTTTTACCTTGCACGATAGCTCATAGGGGCCAAGATAGGTAGACAAGATTTGACGTATTACTGAGCGAAAAAATAACAAGTGATTACCGATTAAGTTACTAGTGGTAAGTCACATCGAAAGTACAAATATGCACTGACAAATAGCACACAACAGATCGACAGCAGATTGCAGCAGAAGCGGAGATATTTCCCCTGATATTTCCCCGACCACCCAGCTCCTGCGAATATTTACTGATTATATGCTCATTAAAAGTTTTCTCTCTCTCTCTCTCTCTCTCTCTCTCTCTCTCTCTCTCTCTCTCTCTCTCTCTCTCTCTCTCTCTCTCCCCTGATTACCTGTCTCGACGATGACGTAGCACTTTATTTTTACCAAAATTCAACAAAAACCGCTGCAGTCGTCTTTAGTAATCGTTTATTTTATTTTATTTTTCGCGGCGTTCAACTGCATACTTGCGTCTAGGATCCAAGTACTGGGACGTCCAGACAGCTACGATAGCTTCTTCTACCCTCCCTTAAGGCAAAGAGAAAGGAACGAATTTCAAGAGGAAGGAAGCGGCAGTCGTCGGCCAGTATTAAACACGCACTGTTGACCCCTCGAACCCGATACTTTCCAGATTGCTACTAATTAAAAAAAAAAACAAAGAAAAAGAACAAAAAGAAATAAACCGCTAGCGCGTCGCGCACCGCACTGACAAATGCAAATGTTTCCAAACTTGCGAAGACGACTGCACGATTCACCGAAGCGGCGGGCATTCCACGCTAGCTGCCCTCGCTCGCCTTCTTAAATTGTTTTTGGCTTTCTTACCTGTAATTCCTTATTCTCTAAATATTTTTTTTTTCCACACCGGAATACCAGTAGGCGGCGCTAATTCAACGGCCGGGAAAAACCCTTTATAGGCGCGCTTTGCGAGCGAAGCCAAGCCAAGCCGGAGACGGCGGCAACGATGAAGAAGCGCCTGCAGAGGGTCTTCGCGGGAACATTTGTCACTGCGCCAAATCCATGCCGGCGCTTAACGCTTCGGCGGGCGCGCACGAAGACCTGATACCCTCAGCAAATATGAGAAGCCATGCACGGCTGCGATGCTTGCGATTTCACGAGCCGTGGAAGACGGCGTTCAAAATAAAGTTCACAGCCAAACCGGGAAGATGGAAACGAACGAGGCTTCGATACGAACACCGCACCGAGCGCGGGACGACTTAAAAGTGTAATGAGCTTCACGAGGCCTCGGAAGGCGAAACGCGGAAGGAACATTTGTCACCTGGCGAAACGGTAGGAGCCGCTTAGCGCGGGGCTTGAAGCATAATAGCAGGCGGAGAAAAAAAAAAAAAAAAGAGAGCAAGTCCTGATGTGATGGGATATACGTACGAACAAAAATAAAACCGAGCGAACTGTATGCAAAGGAATGCAAATTTTGTGGTGATTAAGTTTAATATGTACGCCAACATCACCCCATATGACGGCCATTCCTGAATACAAAAAGCATGCTCACTGACTGCAGCTTGAGCTGCTCCAACGGGAAATCCCCTTTCGCAGGTATAGGAACAGCAGTGGATGTTCCGTAATAGCTTTCACTGTAGAAACGCACAATGTGTTCGCATGAGCAAATATATGCGCCTAAAATTAAGCATACGAAACCACATCTCTTTATTTTCACACTATATGTAGCGGCTGCAGTTTCCAGACAAAAGTACACGCGTGTTAAAATTTGTGCGAGATCATTTCATCGGTAGGGCTGACTTGAGCGTTTAATTGGGAGCAGAGTACTGCACATATATGCTTTCACGCATTTTTTTGTTTGTATTTATATGTACACAATGAAAACTATGCGCTGATATTGATATATGAATAGCCCTTGCACGGCTGTGCCCTTTTATTTTGATCGTCTCAGTGCCACGTTCAGCGAGTATGCCTCAAGTTGGATTTGTATAGAGTTCTGAATGTGCAACAGATGACATCAATATGTCTCTATCTGGAAAACAAGAGCAAAAAAATGTACAAATGTTTGCCCAGTATGACACGCTCGGTTATTAAGCACGAACGTACGCATATTATAACGGGCGCACGGCAAAAGGTGAGAAACACGAATGGAGGGGCTGCAGTTCTAATCGAATCATTCCGTCTCCGCAGCGCGCAGGCTTCCTTTATGGCTCGTGCGGT